>NC_089813.1:30258505-30498505 GCF_029633855.1 Hoplias malabaricus | reverse complement strand
AAAATGAAGTCTATCCTAATCTTCGGTTCTTCAGATTGGTTCCGGCTGCGTACCTTATCACCAGCTCAAAAATCACCAAAAATGGGACCATCACTGCAACACCCTGCTATTAGCAGTCACTTAGCAATCGGTGATTTGTTAGCTAGGCCAGCGGCAGGGATGTGTGAGGAGTTCGGGTGGGTCCGCAAGCTGCAGCGTGGGTTATTAAGATGTACCTGAGTGTGACAGGGCATCAATAACGCCAGCGCTGGCAGAGCTAGCCCGCTGAGAGGCAGATGGCATACATGACTGGAGATCCCTGATTATGCAGCATAATTAAGGGCAATCATAATTTCACAAAGTTTCACTTGCACTTCATTCAACATGGGGCTTTGTGTGATACAGGCGGAATACACTTGAACGGTTACCGATAGAGACAGACAGAGAGAAGCACCTTATTTATTGCTATAAACTATTAATCTTTTAGGTATTATTCCACAGAACAATATTAAATTCAACACCCTTTCTGCCTTTTGCAATGAAAACAAAGGTTCCCTATGTTATATATATATATATATATATATAAGTCATACACTTTCAAATTATAAGATCATCTCTTTTGCACCAAAACCATGTGCCATAGTTATTGTTGTATTAAAATAAATTATTACAATCCAAATATAACTAAAACATGCTCCTATTTAGATTTTTTCACTTTTCTTTTAAAGTCTAATTGAATGTTTGGGAACACTTAAGTTCATCCATGATGTCCTGTCTCAACGGCATATAAATATGATGTGCCTTTGATGTTAAATCACTTTAAATTTAATTCATCAATGAGAATAAGGAATGGGCGGAACACACTCGGCACGGTGGTGCAGCAGGTAGTGTCGCAGTCACACAGCTCCAGGGACCTGAAGGTTGTGGGTTCGAGTCTCGCTCCGGGTGACTGTCTGTGAGGAGATTGGTGTGTTCTCCCTGTGTTCGCGTGGGTTTCTTCCAGGTGCTTCCGTTTTCTCCCATGGTTCACAAATACACGTTGGTAGGTGGACTGGCGACTCAAAAGTGTCTGAGGGTGTGAGTGAATGTGTGAGTGTGTGTACCTGTGTGAAGGACTGGCGCCCCCTCCAGAGTGTGTTTCCACCTTGCGCCCAGTGATTCCAGGTAGGCTCTGGACCCACCGCGAACGAATGAATGAATAAGGAATAGATGAATTAATTGAAATAAAAAGGACCTTAAAAAATCATGGCAACTGTTCTAAACAAACAGTTCTGAAGAGGCAACAAATGCATTGTGTCCCGTGAGAAGTGGCAAGACTTTCTCCAAGAATCACAATTGGAGATTTGCAGACAATGTTAGCATCATGGCTCAGCAAGTCTCCAAAACTAGATCTAATCCTCATTGAAAACTCATGGGTGAAGCTTAAGAAATGGTCAGAGAAGAGGAGAATGAGAAAGAAAACTGATCTTGAACTAAAATTAAACTGAACTCAGGGAGGGAGAGAGAGAGGCAGAGAGGGAGGGGGGATACGGTAGGCTTAACAAACATAGTATCTGATGCATGCGAACAGGCTCTATAAATTTAAGGCCAGTAATGATGGTAATAATCCAGCGGGTGCTTGTTGTGCTGCCTGTGGAAACAAGCCACTGTGCCATGCTCCATCTCAGAATACATCAGAGCAGGCCTGATAGAGGAGAACAAAACCTTTCCTCCTTAATTCCACAGCCTTCTAGCCTTGGCATGCTCTCATTACACACCAGCCTGCTTTACTCACAAACACACACACGGCTCAGTCAGTCAACAATGTGGCAAAGTTAGAACACTCCAGCTGTGTTGCATCACTATGGTCAGTAAATACACAAACACTCGCGACTACAGAAACCCCTACTAACACACACTGAGGCATAAAACAGCATGAGAAGAAATGCAGAAGCTTACAGTAGAAGGGTTCAGACACATGGCAGTGAGTGAGCGCAAATGAATCTGCAGCTGCAAGCTTGCAAAAGTACTTTACACAAGGTTGGCTGCTGTGTTTTGCTGGATAGGTAAAATGAAGTTAAATTGGTATTTCTCAAGCACATATATCAAGGACTTGAAAGATCCCAGTATAATGAGGACAACAGCTAGTTCATTTACACAACCGTGGGTCTTTTTGTGACACACAGCGTTGGTTAAATTGCAAATCACACATGTTGGGGTTCATGTAGTGGTCGGAAATTTGGGGAACATTTTGGGCACTCTGTTATTCTCACATTCGATTTCATTAGGGGAACTTTAATTTTCACTAAACCAATCACTGTACAAAACACACCTACTACACAAAAATATAAACATGAATCACAGATAAATAAATAAATAAAAATCTAAATCTGAGTGCACGCCATACAAGGGTTTGAAGTGCACTTGAATACTCCTGTGGAGTATGTTTTTGACTTTAGTGAACTGCTCGTCTGCCATTATTAGCAGCAGCTCCTGCTCCCAGAACATGCTCCAACAAAAACATGCCCTGATGCTGAATTCCCTCGTTTGGACTGGATCATTGTAAACACAATCTATGTTAGAAGAGTTACAATTTATGACAGCCCATGGTCCAGTCATTTAGTGCGGGTGGAAGGTTCACACCTGCCAAAAACCACCAAAGAATCATTTGGATTGGTTCATGACCAACAAAGGTGGGAATACCCTTAAGAAAAAGTGAGAGAGAGAGTAAGAGAGAGGTAGAGAGAGAGAGTAGATAATAGTGAGACTCCTTATCTAGAAAAAACACTGCATGATGGCCTCTCATTGTTGTCCTTGTGTGGACAGGAGTGATGTGAAAGCAGGTGTTTTTTTTTGCTTGTGTGTGTGTGTGTGTTTGTATGTGTGTGTGTGTATGCGTGCGTCTGTATAATAGACTATTGGGATTAAATATTGGCTGGTACTTCATTTGGAGGGCAGTGGACTGGCCTGTAATGAATCACACTCAAGGCCCTTTTCTCTCCCTCTCTCTCTCTCTCTGTTTTTCTCTCTCTCTAACTCCAGTAATTTCTCATCATTTCACCCACCATAGGCTTATAAACTCAATTCAGAAATGACCAGCAGTGCTTGCTGGTGCTAAGATTTATAAACAGGCATAATTAACTCTTATTTCAATCAACTTCATGGCTATTTCTATCTGCGCTGCATGTTCCTCGGCTATCTTCCAGCCAAACTAGCAATTTCACACAATCACTGCTGGCTTCCCAGGGAAAGAAAGAAAAAAAAAGAAAAAGAATAAGAAAAAGAAAAAAGTTTTCTGCTCTTCCTAAAATATCAAACAGCTAAATGATCGAGTCACTTTACCTCACATGGGTGCTGTTTCACAGGGATGGAGGTGACATTTTGCAGCTACATTAGCATAATCACATTGATGACAGTGGAATCGTATTGACTGCGCTACAATGGAGCTGATTAGTTCTGGGGAGAAACAAAAGCATTGTAATCAAGCTGGAAAAGTCCAGGCTATTTTTCTCTGTCCTGTTCAAGGCTAATCTGTGGCCACACTCTTGCCTGCCTTTGTGAACACCTTCTAATACTGACAGCGAAACAGACTAACTGCTACTAGCGCCTTCCTACGTGCGTCAACACTGAAAGTGAGCATTAAGAACTGCATTAGATGCAGGTCACCCTTGCTTCGAGAAGCGAGAATTTAAACACTAAAGACACTAATACACTGAGAAGTCCGGGTCTGCTAAAAATGTGCTGTAGGATCAGACATTTCCATCTCCACTGTGCCACTAAAAGCATGTATGGTCTATAAAAAGCACTGCCTCTTCAGATTCACTGTCAATACAGCACTAAAATGGAGTGACAGCTCAAGAATGTGAAGTGCCCTCGTCTGGTGCGGTCTATTTGATGGCGACCTTGGTGTTTAGTTCGTTTTTTGAGGCTCGCCTTCTTGACCTTGACTAACACATGAGAACGTGCGAGTCTACACAATACCAAAAGGCCTCAACCGCTCCACAGCAATCTGAGCTTCTCTCAGCACAAAACAACCAGGCTATTCCTCTTGCACCTTCTCTTTGTGGTAAATAAAACATTATTTCAAATGTTTAATTAAGATAAGTACCTTTAATTGAAGAGCTCAGTCAGATCGCAGGCCTCATCACTCAGCAGAAAGCAAGAGAGCAGGCCTTGCTTCAGCACCCACCCAATTACTCACCATCCCCTTTCCCACCGTCAGGAACAGCAGGACATTTCAGAGCCACTCATCTGCTTAACAGGGAGAGCATCACGAAACGGGAATCGCAGCATGAAAAGCAGGGGTTATAAAGGGGATTAGAACAAATTAATCCTACAGAGACCTCTTCTACAAGATCATACACTATTAATCAAATGTTTGGAATCTGTGTTCAAAAGTTTGATATTAATGTTGAAGACAGTCAACAGCGTAAGCTCAAGAAGTGCAAGAGATTTTCAAAAGAGTCCAGAAAGATGACGTCTATACACAAGACCAAAATGAAAGCTGAATTTGGAAGCTATGCAATAATAAAATGAATATGCAGTATGCCTCATATTTCAAAATAAGTGATTAAATTTAGAAGTAAGACACAGAGCAAAAACCTACTGTTGACGGTTAATAGTAGTATATTACATTGCACATTTAATTTTGTCCTGTCCAGTCCAATGATTCCTGACACACCCCATCACTGATCAGAACTAATACTTCAAAATTACTTCAAAGATTTTTTTTCTGTAAATGTGCTGTTTTGGGATCATACATGTTTTTAATCAGATAGTTATGATATAAATAAAAAAATACATATTAATACTGGCGGCACGGTGGTGCAGCAGGTAGTGTCACACAGCTCCAGGGACCTGAAGGTTGTGGGTTCGATTCCAGCTCCGGGTGACTGTCTGAGTTGAAAAACACATGTTGGTGGGTGGATTGGCGACTCAAAAGTGTCTATGGGTGTGAGTATGTGTTGCCCTGTGAAGGACTGGCGCCCCCTCCAGGGTGTATTCGTGCCTTGCGCCCAATGATTCCAGGTAGGCTCTGGACCCACCGTGACCCTGAACTGGATAAGCGCTTACAGATAATGAATGGATGGATGGATGGATGGATATTAATACAGCCAATAACAGTTACAAGGGTTAACATTCACTTTACAGAAAGAAAGTCCATTACTCAAGATTTCTTTAGATAATCCATTAGACAGTGTTATTACATGTTAGCCCTATCATCTAGCTAACACTCATAAAACAATAACAACATAATATATATAAATACATACTTCTTTTGCCATCTGCAATAATTACTGAAAATGAACTGTGCTTAATGGAACATTAAAATCAGTACACAACTCGAAGGAAGGATCTGGTTACAGGGGCTAAAAAAGTGTACATGTGGTTCAGTGTTTTTCCACCGCTTCTTACTGCTGAATGTAAAATATCAAAGACCATGGACAACAAGCTGATCCCAAACTTTTGAACTACAGTGTAATGGTGGTCATATGGTGTTCAGACACAGTGCATCACAAAACACATCGAGTCCTCTACAGAAAAAAGTCAACTTCCTGAAGGCAGGACTTTTTTATGTGTGTGTGTGTGTTACGAGGGCTGATACAAGATTAGATAGAGCTGCCCATATCGCTGACTCGCATCTCCAGTGCTCGCTCAGCGCACTTTCCAATTCAAGAGATGACCTTCTGCGCCAGCGCTGAAAACTGAGAGCTTCAGGAAGGGCAGAGCACGAGTGCCTCCCAAACCCCCATCAGATACAACCCCCCCCACCCCCACCCCCAATCAGGCTGGGACAGAGACCAGAGTGGTCCTAATGGGAGAAAATATTTACAGTGCACCGAGTGACAAATGCTTATCATCCCGAGTGGTCAGTCACTCCAGCATCTGACTCACCTTCACTCCCTATGCTCCGGAAAGGGGAACTAATTACAAAGTATTGACGGAGGGGATGGAATCTTTGAGCCGAGTGACTCTGCGACAGAATTTCAATATGGCTCACCCCTCTGTAAACATGAGAGTCAATGTCCCTTAATAAGCGCTTTATTTTACGACTGCTCAAAAAAATGAAGGGCTTCGTTTGGTCCCCGGAAGCAAGACAAAGCCAGGCGTTTGTTTAGTGCTGAAACAAGTTTTATTGGAGAGGGGTGGATGAGCTTTAGCTCTTTAATGGATCAGCTTAGAGACAGGATTCTTTTTTTTTCTTGGAGTTTTAGAGGCGAGGATGACAGGCCGCCCCACCCCAACATTAGCAGTGCGGGGAGGTAATTGATGAGTCTGACAAATTTCATCAGTGCACTTTCTGACGGCCACAATCGATGAGGCAGTGGTCATACTCCCTGTCTGACAGGACGAAGATGCTCTTTAAGTGTGTGTGTGTGTGTGTGTGTGTGTGTGTGTGTGTGTGCCATAGTGACTTGGGAAAAAAAAAATAATAATAATAATAAAAAAAAATAAATAAGTTTTCAGTGATATTTCATAGGAGATTACGTGCACTGATCAGCCATAACATTATGGCCACCTCTTATTTCTAAACTCACTGTCCAATGCGTTTTGTAGTTCTGCATTTAGAGACTGTGTTCAATCGGTTGCTTGCACGCCTAAGAATTATCCACCACCACTGAAGCACAGGGTGAAAAGGAGCAAAAAACATCAACACACTGACAGCAGTGTGCAACTGTAGAACTACAAAGTGCTCCTGTATGGTCAGTGGAGCTGAGAGAATGGACAGTGAATGTAGAAACAAGGAGGAGGTCATAATGTTATGGCTGATCGGGGTATGAGATAATCCTTAAAAAAAAAAGCCTCCAGCTGTACTAAAACTGAAATTCAAATAAATAAATAAATAATAAGACTAGCATGATTGGACATTTTCAGTCATAAGGACATGACGCCTCTTTTTGCTAATTATACATGGGAAATTAGGGGACCTATGTACTCTGCAAAACCTGACAGACCACCAAAAGTGCCACCATCATATAAATAGTGCTTAAAGCTTTCATCTTGGAGAACGATAAGAACATAACTCCATTCTTGAACACAAAACACATATGTGAAATAAATCTGAACCATGTTTCCCCTGAAACAGTCACTTAAGGATAAGAAAAGTCTGTAGGGTTACACTGCTATGGCAAGGAAAACCTTTTACACATTTTAGATAAACAAGTAACACTGAAGATACAGTGGGAAACGTAAGGGTCACCGTGTCACGGTAATGAACCCCAAAGCACACATTTTGGGTAAACAAGTTCAGCACTTGGAAGCATCATCACAAAGAAGACCACAGTCCACCACAGAGCTTTGGTTTGATTCGAAGCAAACAGACTCCACTGCTAATAATACAGGGAGAGGGCCAATTTGGTGCTATTAAAGGCATGATCAGAGAGAGCGGCTGGGATATAATAGGGCTGTGTATGAGGCCACATGTACCTGAACCCTCCCTTGTGGCTTTTATCTTTTATACTTTTATCTTCCTGCATTCCTGACACAGGACCTGTCAGATATACGCAGCTGCACTGTGACCCCAACCCACATTCGACAGCAATAATGCACCTCGTCGCAGTCTCAAACCTTTTGCCTCACACATTGGCAAACCTATTATCGGAAACAACCAGTGGAAAAAAAGATCCTTCGCACAAATACTGCAGTTATATAAACTGAATTATACAATGTTTGCATAGGTATATGCAGCATAAGGTTGGGTGATATGGAAAACAAACCTTTAATTGTTTGGCAGGGATAAGCGATTAGCAGTAGCGTTAGCATACCACCTATGTAAATCAGCCAGTGTACTTTAAATTATTTCTAAACAACTTATAATACCTAATAAAAGGTTAATACATACATTTTTGATATTCTGTAATGGCATGGAAAACTGACTATGGAAATACAGCAGTTACAGGAGATACACTACAGTTTATGCATTAAAGGGACACTATGTGGTATTTTTACCTTAGACCTTCAGCTTCTAAATTTTTGTGACGCTTCACTGACCTGTAAGACGAAAAAAAAGGGCCTCTGTTGTTGGTACTCTGGGCTTGGCACTGCAGAAACTGCACTATGCAACATTTGGAGGAGGGTAGGAAACCACATCAACCTCTCTCTGATTTCAGGACAGTGCTGTAAAAGTGAATTAAGATCTGCAACTGTTGGAGGAGCCCAGGAGCGAAAATATAAAATCTCACATAGTGTTCCTTTAAATGCAGACTGGTTGTTTATTATAGATATGTATTTTGTATATTATATTCTCTTATATATCTAAATCCATCTGTAATAATCAGAGCAGTTGTTTTGTGTTCTAGTAGTACCCAGTCTGGTAGTACTCGCTATACACTGCGAAAAATGTACTATAATTTATCACAATGATTGTAACATATAATTTTATTGCCTGCCCCTAATGCAATTCAAATGTAATCTGAATATAAAAGCCTTCTGATGGTTAGGAGCTCTGAAGAATGCTACTTTCAGAGGAACATGGCTGGCTAAAGCAGGAGTGCCGTGGGGTAATGACTGATCTTGGCTGCCGCTTTTTGAGAGAGGCGCGTGTGTGAAAATGTAAAGGAGGAAAGTGAAGTGCTATAGCACATACGCGGTCTCAGCTGGGTACAGGCATGCGGAGTGAACTTCATTGGACTTGACATTAAGCTGATTTTAAAACGACTTGGCTTGTTCCAGAAAGCAGCTGCTTGTGAAAACTCACACGTCTATTTCTGCGACAGGATTCTCACCTCCACTCCTTTATCTCTCGCTAATTAGCATTGCTGCTAACGAGAACTCCACTGAGCACACACACGAAGCACATACATCTTTCCTCCATTCTCATAGAGTGGAGAAAAAAAATTCCAAAAAAAAACTTGCACCAAGAGAAAACTAATTAACTTGGGTAGGCTCATAAAATCCAATTGGGTTCTCACCCAGTGCAGATTATTTTTAATTAATCTGGTATGAAATTAAATGAGCAACTAAAAGAAAAGCTGGACTTTGCAGATACTGCGTTTCATAAACATCAGACATAATGCTGACATGCTTATGGAGCACAAAATGCACCGTTAAATTCAAGCTTAATATCCAAAACAAAACAAACTACAGACTCCTGCATTGGAAGAAGAGTGGGCATGCATAGCTGTGTCTGCACTGCCTTTCTGTGTTTATGGCGTTTGGGTATGACAGTGGCGACAGTGAGATGTTTATGGGTGAGAGACTGAGAGACGATGTGTATGTGTGTGTGAGTGAGGGGACTTGAGACAGTAAATAAGCTTACTTTGGTCACCTGATTGGCAGGGCCACTTTGCGCCTGTCTAACTGTCAGTCATCCAGCACCTCTCCCATCTTTAATATTCTGCCAACTCTTAACACACACTCACTCGTCTTCAGCTCCACACCTGCTGTGTCAGGAACGAGGGGCGGATTGAGGGAGGCGGACGCATTCGCTAAAACACGGGATAATTTAATATAAACAAAACAACGATACTTAAACAGGACACAAACAAACAAGGAGCCAAACAAGCTAAATAAAACAAAGGAAACTGGACAGGGAGAACAGGACGGACGGACGAAAAGCGACACGACGAAAAAGGAGAAGAAACGGGGAAACTCTAGAGACAGACAGACAGACTAAATAGCGTGACCAACTAAACACAGGATAAAGGGGAAATGTACGACAAACGGATGAGAGACAAGAGGGCTTAAATACTCACACAAACGAGACACACCTGGACAGATAACGAGGACGGGTAACACATGACACGGACGAGGAGGCGGAACAAAGGCGGAGACTCGAACATAAACAAAACAGAGCCATGTGCAAATAAAGCACATGGCAGGGACAACAGACTGACAGGACGAAGGCGTGACAGATGCCCCCCCCAAGAACGCGCAACTCCCGGGCGCGTACTCCTAAACCCCCCAGGAGCTGGCGCAGGAGAGGGCACGAAAAACATGACAGGACAACAAACCAACAGGTGACAGGACTCAGGACAGGACGGGAACCGACACAGGAGCTGGGGACACGACAGGACCGAATATACGAGACGGGACTTGGGACATGACAGGAGACTGACAAAGGGGGGCAGCAAGAGACGAGAACGGACTGGACAGGACAGGAGTGGACACATGGGACTTGACAGAGTTTTTGACATTGGACATGACACTGGATGGAAACAGGGACTGGACAGAAGACGGGACAGGTGACAGAACTTGGTGCTGGGACTGGACGGGAGCAGAGACTGGTGACAAGACGCTGGACAGGATAGGAACATTAGACTGGACAGGGGTATGTGACTGGACAGAAGACAGGACAGGTGACATGACAGGGGACTGGAACGGAGACAGGACAGAGGGTTGAAACGGTGACTGGACAGGTGACGAGACTTGAGACTGGACAGGTGACGAGACTTGAGACTGGACAGGGGTTTGAAACATAGACTGGACAGGGCTGACAGGGGACTGGAATGGAGACGGGACTGATGACAGGACTGGGTGCTGGGAATGGACGGGAGCAGAGACTGGTGACGAGACAGGGGACAAGACACTGGACAGGATAGGAACATAAGACTGGACATTGGACAGATACGGAGACTGGACATGACTAACAGGGGACTGAACATGAGACAGGACAGGGGGTTGAAACAGGGACTGGACAGGACTGACAGGGGACTGGACAGGAGACGGGACTTGAGACAGGACCGAGGGTTGGAACGGGGACTGGACAGGAGACGGGACTTGAGACTGGACAGGGGTCTGAAACAGAGACTGGACAGGGCTGACAGGAGACTGGACTGGACTTGGTAGGGGAACAGGTACAAGGACATTTACAGGGACTGACACAAACACAGTGACCGGGACAGGGACAGAGACAAAGGCAGACACGGGTACAGGGACAAGGACAGAGACGGGAACCAGGACAGGGACTGACAAGGGGACCAAAATAACAGGGGGGTGCCCAGGACTGGCTAATGTCTGTGTGGCAGTCTGAGGAACCAGCCTAGGCACAGTTCTGGGGATCGGCCCTGAAGTCCTTCGGGCCGACCTACGGACATGGGCAGGGGAGGCCGTAGCCACCGTCACGGGGACAGGAGAGGCCGTAGCCACCGTCACGGGGACAGGAGAGGCCGTAGCCACCGTCACGGGGACAGGAGAGGCCGTAGCCACCGTCACGGGGACAGGAGAGGCCGTAGCCGCCGTCACGGGGACAGGAGAGGCCGTAGCCGCCGTCACGGACACTGGAGCGGCCGATGCCGCCGTCACGGACACTGGAGCGGCGGGTGCCGCCATCAACGGGACAGGAGCGGCGGGTGCCGCCATCACCGGGACAGGAGCGGCGGGTGCCGCCATCACGGACACTGGAGCGGCGGGTGCCGCCATCACGGACACTGGAGCGGCGGGTGCCGCCATCACGGACACTGGAGCGGCGGGTGCCGCCATCACGGACACTGGAGCGGCGGGTGCCGCCATCACGGACACTGGAGCGGCGGGTGCCGCCATCACGGACACTGGAGCGGCGGGTGCCGCCATCACGGACACTGGAGCGGCGGGTGCCGCCATCAACGGGACAGGAGCGGCGGGTGCCGCCATCAACGGGACAGGAGCGGCGGGTGCCGCCATCAACGGGACAGGAGCGGCGGGTGCCGCCATCAACGGGACAGGAGCGGCGGGTGCCGCCATCAACGGGACAGGAGCGGCGGGTGCCGCCATCAACGGGACAGGAGCGGCGGGTGCCGCCATCACCGGGACAGGAGCGGCGGGTGCCGCCATCACCGAGACAGGAAGCCCTGCGACGTCGTCCACGGAGGCAGGGGAACCTCCGACGTCGTCCACGGAGGCAGGGGGGCCTGCGACGTCGTCCAAGGAGGCAGGGGGGCCTGCGACGACGTCCAAGGAGGCAGGGGGGCCTGCGACGACGTCCAAGGAGGCAGGGGGGCCTGCGACGACGTCCAAGGAGGCAGGGGGGCCTGCGACGACGTCCAAGGAGGCAGGGGGGCCTGCGATGACGTCCAAGGAGGCAGGGGGGCCTGCGACGACGTCCAAGGAGGCAGGGGGGCCTGCGACGACGTCCAAGGAGGCAGGGGGGCCTGCGACGACGTCCAAGGAGGCAGGAGACAGTGCGACGACGTCCACGGAGGCAGAGGAATCTGCGCCGTCGTCCACGAAGACTGGGGAACGTGCGACGACGTCCACGGAGGCAGAGGAGTCTGCGCCGTCGTCCACGAAGACTGGGGAACGTGCGACGACGTCCACGGAGGCAGAGGAGTCTGCGACGTCGTCCACGAAGACTGGGGAACGTGCGACGACGTCCACGGAGGCAGAGGAATCTACGTCGTCGTCCACGAAGACTGGAGAGGCGCGCGTCGCGCTCACGAAGACAGGAGAGGCGCGCGCGCTCACGAAGACAGGAGAGGCGCGCGCCGCGCTCTCGAGGACAGGCGCGGCTGGAGGCGCCGCGTTAACGAAGACAGGGGCTTGTGCTGCTCGCCGGGCTCGCGCTGGAGCTGTAAAGGGTTTAGGGGGTTTCACAGGCGCACCCATTAGATCACCTCGAGGTGCGCCCCTGTTAGCCTCAGACCTCAGAGCTCCGGAGGTGAGGCTAACAGCCCCTACCCTTAACGCCCCCCCAAAAATTTCCCCGGACCTGAGGGGGTAATCCTCCAGCGAGGGGGGAACTCCAGCACGCTTCTTCCGCCGGCTCTTTCGACTCCCGCTGGCGCAACTACTCGATTCCCGAGTCGACTCTTCCGCTATAGGATCCGGAACAGCGCCAGGCAGGAGCTGGAGCCGGCGACTCCATTCCGAGGCCGCTTTCAAAGCCTCCTCCACAGGATCTTTGGGGCCTGTGCGGAATGGAGTCCGGCGAACGGCACACCCCTTAAGGTAATAGTCCGTGCTAGCTGCGTCCTGTGGGTCGTACATTCTGTCAGGAACGAGGGGCGGATTGAGGGAGGCGGACGCATTCGCTAAAACACGGGATAATTTAATATAAACAAAACAACGATACTTAAACAGGACACAAACAAACAAGGAGCCAAACAAGCTAAATAAAACAAAGGAAACTGGACAGGGAGAACAGGACGGACGGACGAAAAGCGACACGACGAAAAAGGAGAAGAAACGGGGAAACTCTAGAGACAGACAGACAGACTAAATAGCGTGACCAACTAAACACAGGATAAAGGGGAAATGTACGACAAACGGATGAGAGACAAGAGGGCTTAAATACTCACACAAACGAGACACACCTGGACAGATAACGAGGACGGGTAACACATGACACGGACGAGGAGGCGGAACAAAGGCGGAGACTCGAACATAAACAAAACAGAGCCATGTGCAAATAAAGCACATGGCAGGGACAACAGACTGACAGGACGAAGGCGTGACATGCTGCTTGAGAGGGTGTTAAACTCCTCAAACAACTGTCAACTTTAGCAAATCCAGGCCAAAAAATAACCAGTGTGGGCAATCTGACATAAAATAGAACAGGACTGAAATGTCCTAGGCTGAGAATTAGAACTACATTTAGTTTCGCTGAATTTGATTGGTTGAAACAGGTTTTGTTTGTATCATAACATCTGATCATTTATCTGTCGACTATCATCATTTTTCTGCTGACTATTGATTGCTATGTAACAAAACTGCATTCACAATCACTCTAAACAGAAAGAAATTGAGACCTGTGAAACTCTGAATATCAATTAACCCCCTAAACATTCACCTATTTTCAAGTTATTTCCAAAAATAAATCCCCTATTATCACGTAAATCTACACTTTGCTGCCTCTGTCTCCATCTACCTCCCTTCCACTCACCTGCAATGTAAAATCCCTGATCCGCCTGTTGGGGTAGACTGTTCCCTTTAAGCTTTGTGATGTAAGAAACCTTGGTTGTCTGAATTCCCACTTTTGAGACTGTAATTGGAACAACGCAGTTTCAAAGCAGAAATGATCATCCACTGTGTTCATCACCCAGACCTTTTTACAAGCTTCATAGTTGATTTTCACCTCAGTAACTTTCTATGGCCCAACGCCTAACCATCGTTTGTTATTTTAATTCAACAATCCCATCTTCGACCATGAACTGGACAGTCATAATTCTTTTTAGCTGTTATGGAATCAGAGGCCTCACCAATCCCAAAGCTGCCATGGCACGGTCTCATTCTCTGTTCTATATGACACAGAGAGTAAGCTTGCAATTAGAAAATGCTAACCAAGCCAGCATAACTGAGCTCGGAGGTAGCTCATCTGTCTGTGCACTTGTTCGTTTGTTTTTGTCTTTATCCACCTCTTTTTTGGCTGCTCATCCATGTCGGTTTGGTTTGGTAGTTTGTTTATTTATATTTATTTTTTTCCAACCTCTTCTGTCTGCTTAATAAAAGACTTCAGTATCATACAAACACTGTAATTTGTTTAAGCTGTGTCAGCGCGAACTTTAACCCCTCTCCCTATGTGTACTTTATGCTGACATGTCTATGTAACAGAATACTACAGTGGACTACATTATGGCTCTGATTTGGTCACATTCTATCGCTTAACTCTAAATCATGCATCCGATTGCAAAGTGGCATTGAGTTTTATACTCAGTGCTGTGATGTAACTCAGTAGGTACATACATCCCATCAGAAAAGCACGTGCCCCTGGACAAAGCCTATGACCCTTGAGGGTTATCAGCACAGAAATAATGAAAACATTCTCATTCTATCTGGAGCCAACAGTGTCCTTCAGTCTTGGCTGTTCCTTCCCAAAGTCTAATTTCCTCTTAAAAATTCCATTATAAAAGGACAAGGTTAAAGGAAAGGCATATTGCACTAAGCACTCTTACTTTTATATCTTCCCTCAAGAACAAAAAGGCAGCGGCATGCTGCATGAGAATATTATTTTGAAATACTCTCAGAATGCTTTTCAATTCCAATTTAACAAATGGGACTTCACTGTGCTTTGTAGAGTCTGCCACGTTCTTACTGTAGCAGGCGTCCCACAGCATCACCTTAAACAGGTGTTAAACGCTCATGCGAGCCGGTAAAAACTCCTGCATCTGGAAGAAAGCTTTACTTTACAAATTCCCTAACCCTCCTTTAGGACATTTCTACAGCATGAAAACAGCTTCACCGATATCATGCTCTGCAGGACACACCCCAAATATCAACTGAAAGTCTGTAGCTTCAGTAACAACCAGATCTGCTATTTGAGTCCAAGAAAAGACTGTCACAACAAGTTACTGCAATTTCAGCATTTGTTATTATATAGAACAAGCCATGAATAAATAAATAAACAAATAGATAAATTAATAAATGTCCATCAAGGGGCATCACACACTCAACCAAGCACTCACACACTGTCTCAGACTCTCACACACTCACACCTCAGGACATTTTCGCACAGCTAATCCACCTGCCAACATGTATTTTTGGATTGCGGGAGGAAACCTGAGCAGCCAAAAGAAACCTACACAGACAAATGCAAAGGAGACCTAACTGGGAGGATTCAACCCAGGAGCAACAAAGCAGCTCCACTCTGCCAGCCCTGTATTTATTCTGAAATGCTTAAACAATGTAAAGCTTACCGGTCGAGTTGTGTTACAGGGCTCAGGTACTGTAATTTATCCCTTGAGGTTTACTTATTAATTTATTCGTTTTCCAAGAATTAAACAGGCTGGATTTGTTGCTGTATATTTAAGAGAGGAATATGAATAAAACACTGTGTGCTGCATTGGTTCTTGTTCCAAAAGTGCCCTGGGCTAAAACGCTCTTTATAACTAATGCAGAAATGTGTGGAACTAAACTACTGTAGGCTGAATAGGTTTAACCACAGCTGAAAACCAGGCAGTTTTTGGAGCTTAAGTGTCCGGATGTGGACAGTACAAATTTGGGACTGAGTAGTTACATCATTTCCCAGACCATACAAACTAAAAGGCGACTACGTGGTTTTGGTGTGACAACAGATACCGTGAGATAGTGCTGCTCCACGGTAAATCGGATTGGGTTTAAAGACGAATGCAAAAAAACAAAAAAAAGAAGAAAAGTTAAAGGGCCTCTTGTTCCGAGCCACATCAGTGTTGACAGCACTGGGTATTACACGTTCTGTGTGAGCAGTCGCCCCCCACAATGAGCGCTCAGCGAGAGGTGCATTGTGAAGAGAGTGGAGGCTGGACTGAAATTTCAACCACTTTAATCACTGCCGCATGCTGTGTCCTTTATTAACGCACTGTCGGGCGGAATATTCCTGCCGAGGATTGTCAAGTGTTCGCCTGAATCATATTTCTCTGCTTTTTTGTTATCCGTCACTTTTCAAAGAGGGGAGCTGCAAGTCATTAAAACATACACATACCACCCCCCTCCCCCCACACACACACATATATGCAGAGGCACACATGCAGGAATACACACAAATGTTCAATGTGTCATTCTCACTCTATATATGGGGATAAAAACAAGGCAGATATTCAATTTAGATAAAGCCCAGGACCTAAATTCACTCTTGGTCATGAGACAATGCTCCATTTGCCCCAGCAGTCTTTAAAAGAACATGCTACACCGGGAGACTGACTGACAGCTCAGGAGTGGAAATTTCCAATTATGGATCTAAAGGAACAGACACACTGACAAAGGGAAGCAAAAAGGTACATGGAGCCGTGCAAGGCGAGCCGAGTATGCTACCTTTTTTATGATTTCGCCTGAAAGTTTTGGACAGAGCAAGAGCTCACAGAGACTGATAGGTAAACAATAAAAGCTCAAACTGTCAGAGAGAGCAGGAGAGAGAGAGAGAGAGAGAGAGAGAGAGAGAGAGAGAGAGAGAGAGAAAGAGAGTGAGAGTGGGGTTAGAAAGAGGAATAGGCCGCAGTATTGTCTTCTCTCACACATTATAAACAATAATAATTAGACAGCCGGATCGATCTGGGCTCATAGTTTTAAAGATGTAGTGCCAAAACCAATGAGACAATGAAAAAGGACTTTGACGTTACTAATGATTTCTTCTAGTGGGAGAGGAAAACCACAAAAATGTATAGGATGGGCATCTAAATATGTTCTTTAATTAACGCCCCCTGCTCAGGGTGCACTGTGATTGAATGCTGTTATTTGAGAAATTCCTTTCACCAGACATAAAGGATGGTGCATTTACTGTTCAATTTCTTGCTCTGAAACAGCCTAGATGCTCTCCCCAAGGTCAAAACAGACAGTTTGGAAAGAGAGACTTAAATGAATGTGCAGCTAGATGTAGAGCAACATAAACCCATTCTCAAGTAAACCTGCTCTGTGAACTTCAAGGATATAATGACTCAAGGAGAGTAAAAGCAGTCTGGCAAAGAACTATGTGAGTAGGAGTAAAAAAATCACCTGGCCAAGTGCTCAGTTCCCCATAGAACAGTAGTGAAACTTATTAGAACATGCAGCAAAGGAACTAAAGCTTGTTAGATTCCATTTTTCTCTTTTTTAGATTCTTCAGATCAGAAATAAAATAATAAAGCACTATAATGAGGGGTGTGAGCAAAGCAGACCAGGTGTTGAACCAGCAGAACAGAATGAAATTAAACACATAAAGTGCCTTACTAACCAATGTGACGAGCAAAAAGAAAAAGCAGAGTAAAATAAAGATTTCTTTCCTCACATAATTAGCAAAAATATTATAAAAATATTACGGTTTGAAAATATACACAATTTAAAGAGCATAAATAGGGCGGCAGGTAGTGGCACAGTCACACAGCTCCAGGGGCCTGGAGGTTGTGGGTTCGATTCCCGCTCCAGGTGAATGTCTGTGAGGAGTTGGTGTGTTCTCCCCGTGTCCGCGTGGGTTTCCTCCGGGTGCTCTGGTTTCATCCCACAGTCCAAAAACACACGTTGGTAGGTGGATTGGTGACTCAAAAGTATCCGTAGGTGTGAGTGAATGTTTGTGTGTCTGTTTGCTGCCCTGTGAAGGACTGGCGCCCCCTCCAGGGTGTATTCCCGCCTTGCGCCCAATGATTCCAGGTAGGCTCTGGACCCACAGCGACCCTGAATTGGATACGCGCTTACAGAGAATGAATGAATGAATGAATGAATAAAGAGTATAAATATCTCCTCCAGCCTGTTAAAAATTTAGCATTGAAGCAGCTGATTTGTTACCGATCTTTAAAAAGGACATATAAAACAATGGTACATGTTAATTTGCGGACCTGGAGCCTTCTACCCCACACACTGTGAAAAAAGTCCACCCAGTCACTAAGTCTGCCCTAGTCGGATAAAACAAGTCATCCTGATTGTGTTCTGCTCCTTATGTGGAGTACAGGCACTGTAGCATTGACCCACCTCCTCCTCAGAGTCTCTCCAATCACAGGGCGGGACCGTGTTTATGTGAAAATACAAAAAAGGTAAAATAAGAACAGGGACCAAGGGAAAACAGCTAAAAACCAGAGCTACTGTTCCTCACTCCTCATTCCTGGGCTGTGAATGAGCTGTGGCTCATTTGCTTTTAAAGGAACAGACACTGAAACCGGTTGTTCACTTCAAATAATCCCAACATACTAAGACCATCGCTGGAGACCACCAATCCAAGCACTAGAAGGTTTTCTAGTCTTCTAGCCTAAGCCTGGCACTGGGCTTATTGACCTTAGGCTCATGTTCAGCTGCTCCAGTGCATTTGTTGGGTTACTTTTCTATGGAAATGATGCAAGCTATACATGCACTGTTAGACATCTGTGTCCAGTAATACATATTGTTACGTACACTGTATATTTTACATGTTAGGAATATGAAAATAATATGTAAATTGCCTCTGACCGGCGGGTTAACTCACTGCAGGCTGCATAGGAGGAAATACAACCTCAGAGCAACAACATTAAAACCGCTGATTATCTCATTACAATGGCACCTTTCAAGGGGTGAGACGTATTAGGCAGCAAGTTTAAACATGTAAAAAAAGTTTGTACTTTTAAATGATTGACACATTGCACTGTTTTGTACAGCTTCTGGAAATGAGGTTTTGTATGTTATTTATGAGTCGTAGTTATGGCATCACATCAAAAAATTCAAAATGAGGAGATTTTGGTCCTTAATTACAAATATGTACTAACAGTATCATCAGAGGAGTGAATGGTACTTTCTGGAATGTTAAGAAAGTTTGCCCAAAATTTCTCCTCAATATGGGACCTTTAAATTCGCCAAATCTCAGCTAATCTTAAGCCTGCAAATGAAGTTTTCCCATTCCTACCTGGTTTGTTTGGCACTAGAAATGCAAGTCGGAGCAGCTGAAACCCATAAACTCCAGCAGGCTGCTTCCCTCCCCATCATAGCCAGACGCTACAGCAAGTCTGACTGACAGCGCTTGGACTGGCATCAAAGACTCAAGCCAAGCTAAGTGTCTGTGGGAAAGAGAAATAAATGTAAAAGTGGCTGCTGGCAGGCTGCTGCACCAGTGCTTGGGTATCTTTCACGTGCAGCATGTAGTTGGCCTTTACCTCAGTAAACCCATCGCAGAGAGAAACACCACACGCGCTAAAGAGGTGGGCGGCTTTTTCAGAGAGACCCTTGAAGCCTGTTCACTCAAACCTGCAGGACTCAGAAGCAGCTACTGTACATCTGTAACACAAACGATTCTTTTTCATCTTCTGTCTTCTCTCCATCTCTTTCCTGCTCTCTCTCTCACAGTGATTCCGGCCTGTCAATGCAGCAAAAATCCTTTGACAGTGAAATGATCTCAATTTCACATAATTTACACAGAAATAAGCCGGCTGTTTGTGCCTTGTGCTGGAAGAGCCATTTTCAGGACCACGGACAGCTCATCAAAATGTGTCCACTGTAGAACCCACTGAGCTGAGTTAAAGGGCCTGTATCATTGGGAAACACATTTTTCTCTGTTACTTTTTCTTTTTAAAGCCACTGTCCACTCATTTCCATACATTTCTTGTACATTTCTATGATCTTTATGAGGAATGTTCTCTGGAGTGGCACAGAGAGAATGATGCAGGCTTTTGTGTTTTGAAAATGCAAATATATGCCACAGAACCAATCAGGGTTCACAATGCCTTCCAACGCATTCAGCTTCTATAGTAAAACTGCTTTAGTATAACTGCAGAATGAAGGAGTTTCCCAAAATGTGCTGCAGGCCCCTGACCTCACTGTCAGCATTCTGGCTTCGAGAAGAGGCATGTGGGCTCTCACTGCCCGCAGCTGACAGATTCCTTTCTGCCGGTAATGACACTTCTTCCAGCCAGTATTTGGTGTACTGGGGCAGCACAAAATACAGTCCCTCAGTACGAACTCACTGGAGTATCTTGTGTGTACTCTACAAATCTTAAAATACATATTTGTTTGTGGAGGCCTCTCATCTCTTGTCCACTAAAGGGATTCACAAAGGTTCTTGCTAGCACTACGCCCTAGCGCTGACTGCACATTGTTTCAGTGCCATGGTGTTGCCACTGTCAATCACTGTGTTATTTGACCTGTCCTCGCATTTCTGAACAGGTAGACAATCATTAATATAGAAATATACAATATACTGCATAAAGCATAAATAAATGCTTATTCCATGGCATATCTGTAATTCACTCATTATCTGTAACCTCTTTATCCAGTACAGTGTTGCTGTTTGTCCAGAGCCTACCTAGAAGTCCAAGGCAAGAACATTCATTGAATGGGATGCCAGTCCTTCACAGGGCATCACACACTCACACCTATGAACACGTTTGCATGGCCAATACACCTACCAACATGTTTTTTTTTTTTTTTTTTGGACTGTGGGAGGAAACCCTCACAGACACAGGGAGAACAGACAGTGACTCAAGGTAGGGTTTGAAGTCCAGGACACTGTCTCAGTGGAGAATGGACTTTAAAGAAGAACATCTGATGTAGTATGTAGGAGTAAAACATATGACAGTTATAATATTATATTAGTGGTAGGCCTGTCACAATAATAACATTATGAACTTATCGTACAATATACGGATATTACTTTATTATTTATTCATTTTTGCTGACCCTTAATATTTCCTGTTGTGTTTACTAATGTGTTTGTTTACATAATCATGGACATCATCAGTATTTTAGCCTCTTTATTGTCTCTTTATTCCGGAGTCATTATGTGGCTTTGTTTAAAAACTTGGATTGGATATTCTACTTCCAATATTCTTAATAACTCAGTTTTTAACTCTACTTCTGAACCTAATGTTCACTCATATATTGGTAGGGCAGTCACTGAGAATGTACTAAGACCCTCAGAAGAGATCAAGAGATGCATCAGTGAAAGTATAAACATATTTTTGTGTTTTAAACAGATACAAGATTCATGTAAAAATGAATTATGAATTTTTAGAGCACATCACATGAAGAAAAGTGAAGCCTATAGTTTCCTCTCATTAGGTTTTACTCTTTCTGTCTCATTCTATTTCGCTTTGTGGCACAAGTAACAGGGTTTTCTGGGTGGGAAATGGCACAGTAATGTAACAACAAGAAAGCTAAGCGCTGACCGTCTCTCCTTGAAGTAAATAAAGCAAAGCCAGTTCTTCATTGAAGAAATATAAACAGTCCTCTCAATTCAACAGGTTAGCTGATACCGAGAGGGAAGAGGGAGAAGTGGAAAGAGGAGCACCTTCCAGAGAAAACACAGCAGACCAAATGAGGGAGACTTACTGATTAGATTTGGGATCCACTCAGACACAGTAAAATGAAGAAGTGGCTGAAAGAACTAAAGTAAGCAAGACAGAAAGAAGAAATGGATAACATATCACAGAGGGATGGGATGGGCTTTAAGGCATAGTATATGGCCATTACACATTTAGGAGGAAAAAATACCAGGTTTGTACTACAGCACTATGGAAATATAAGAGTCTACACTTCATTCAGAATTTCCAGGCCAAAGTAACTCATTTTAAGTTTCAATTCATTTTAAGTGTCAAACACACACACACACACACACACACACACACACTGGGCAGGACCGACAAGGGAGGTGGATGTACACACAAGGATTTTATTTAAAACAAAGTCAGATTCAAAATAAACATGGGAATTACAGACAGACTGAATAAAGACAAGACTAAACTAAACAGGATTAAACAAGGACAGACAGGAGACAGCCATGAACCGGGGTAGACACGGGAGACGCAGAGACAGAGAAACACACATCTACACACACAAGAACCGACAAGGGAGCACTGAAACAAAGAGACAATGTATACACAGCACAGACAAGGAACACCTGGGGACAATTGGATAGGGGCGGGACTAAGGCGGAGACAGAAACAAAACAATAACAGAGCCATGTGCTAAATAAGCACATGGTGAGAAAAAGGACAGGGACAGAGCATGACACACACACACACACACATACATTATATATATATATATATATATATATATATATATATATAGTTATACACCCTCTTGCAGTGTAGTTCCTAAAGATGAATATGTGGGTTTGTGAGTATTAGCACCTCCTTGTAGTGAGTATTTGAGTGATTTGGGTATGTATGCGAGTGAGTGAGTGAGTGAGTGAGTGAGTGAATTATAAGCCAGTTGTATGAGGTGTGAATCTTAAAATGATGATGTCTAGAAGTTAGGCTTCTTGAACTACACCTCATTTGATATCCATAGTGCTGAGTTGTTCTAACTCATTGTAAGTGTGGGAAAATAAATACCTGTTTATATTTTAATGGTGGAGCAAGCATGTTTAAAAAGTGTTTATCTGAACCTGATGCTCTTGGTTGTAAACAGCCTTGTGCAGATTTTAGGAATCCCATATTCTCTACAGTATTCAATATAATAAATCCTATCACCACATGTAATTACACAGCATCATTTATGTTCTCTCGCACGAATGGCTGAAAGAGACTACAGGAAGAAGGGAGCATATGGAGGGAGAGTAGATAAGGAGAGATAAAAAGGAGGAGGTGAAGGAAGGGCAGGTAGAGAGCATACAGAAGGAGAACGGGGGAATAGGGAGGTGGTCTGGCTGCCTGAGGGGAGGAGATGAGTTTTTAATGGGCTGTGAGACAGGCCACAGGGCCACGCTTGAGAAGGAGGGTTTCCAGGGACGTGGACTGACCTGGAGTGACCTTGTCCACACAAAGCCTCCTGAAAGAGGAGAGAATGCTCCTACACAACCTTTTATGAGAGTTTGCTCATGGGAACCACATACCGACTCTATCAGTACACTGCCTTATAGGGGTAATGCACCTAGTTCTTGCTTTAAAGATACGATAGATTCTAAAATATACAGTGTGTTACTGGGTGCTTCAAAGTCTTTAAAATACAACAGCTCAAAATAAATTAACAGCAAATGTACTTTTTTGTAATCACCACCAGCTGCTGCTCAGTGGTGACCCTGTGGGGGGTCCTGGCCATTGACAATAATGCATTATACAAAAGCACTGCATAACGGACAACAATGTGTAATTGCAGAACGACAAAGTGCAAGTGTATGGTAAATGGAGCTGATAAAATGGTTAATAAGTGTATGTTTGCTGTACCATTATCATGGCCAGCTTTGCCTACACACATGGTAAAAGGGAATGTTCTGCCTCATAAACAAGGCAGAGTTTACCACCTGTATTTATGACTTTGTAATAATGAACTCTGTGAAGACAACTTTCCCATGCTCAACTTGTAAATTCTCTTGTTTACAAGGACAGAAATCAGAGTGTTTTTTGCCTTGAGCTGGAAGAGCATCACAGTTTCAAGAACACACTGTAATGTGAAGGAGTGTTTTGATTTAAGGCAATAGCTCTATTTAGAACAATGAGTTCTATACAGAGACATGTATATGGTTAAACGGCTCTCTCTTTGGTAAAATGATTATTGAGATTATAGACAATGCATTCTCCATCAGAGTTATATGCAGAATTGTAAAAAAAATACATATAATAATAAAATAATAATAATAATAATAATAATTCATTCATTTATTATCTGTAACTGTTTATCCAGTTCAGGGTCGTGGTGAGTCCAGAGCCTACCTGGAATCACTGGGCGCAAGGCGGTAATACACTCTGGAGGGGGTGCCAGTCCTACGCAGGGCAACACACACACACAAACACACACTCACACACACACAGTCACACCTACGGACACTTCTGAGTCACCAATCCACCTACCAACGTGTGTTTTTGGACTGTGGGAGGAAACCGGAGCACCCGGAGGAAACCCACGTGGACACAGGGAGAACACACCAACTCCTCACAGACAGTCACCCGGAGCGAGAATCGAAACCACAACCTCCAGGTCCCTGGAGCTGTGTGACTGCGACACTACCTGCTGCGCCACCATGCCGCCAAATAATAATAATAATAATAAAGAAAAATAATGATAAAAGAGAAAAGAAAACCAATAAAGTTTTTCTATATTTACAAGCTGGACATATAAAAACAGAAAAGCATTTTTTGGAGTTATGTAGAATTATATACAACAGAGTTATATGCTTGGCGAGTTGAGCCCATAATGACTACTGCCTTCTCAGGAATAAATTAACTGAAAGACCAGTTCTCTGGTAAAGTCGCTCTAAACGTCTGATTTTAACTTTCAAGATTCTGAGCTCTGGGGTGAACCATGGGGAAGTACGAATGGCAGGGACACATCTAGTACTGAGAGGGGCAAGAGGAATCTAGAATCTGGTAGGAGCCAGTGATAGCTCATTTCTGCCATGTTCAGAAAGTATAGCCAGTGTCCCTTAAAATTTGAACTTGCAAAATATGATTCCAATTGTAACCCTAGGAACATTCAATGCCTCGTCTTATTTTCTTTTCTTTTCTTGTGCAAGGCAGTGATCTCTTCTTTTAACTCTGCCATGTTTCTAACAAGCAATCAAACGTCACAATCATAAAACGCCTAGCTAGTCCAGGTATTTGATGTGTTTTATCTTAAACACACATCACGCAAATAATGAAGCCACTGATTAGTTGCAGCGGTTGTGACTGAGACAACACCTGATTTGCAAATGTGTGCTCTAATGAGGGATTCTATTCAAAAGTTTGAATAACGCAGAGACTGCCATAGTCATTAAAAGTGGCAATTTGTGTTGAATGTGGAGAATATACCTTTTATATTAGTTTTGCTGAGCTATTTTTAATTGTTATTCCTTGATTGGTTAATTGCAGACAGCTGACTTTTGTCTAAGTTTTTAATAAACCTAATTTTCAATGAGGTTTGAATCATTTTGAAGTGAGAGCTGGTCTAAGATCAATGACAAAATCATTATTAAATTAAAAGCTTCACATAAAACTGATCCACCCAAAACCTCAATGTTTTCCTGAAAGTCGTTGAAAACACAGTTGGACATGGTCGCAAATACTTGTCAAAAACATGCCTAAATGTGAGAGAGAGAGAGAGAGAGAGAGAGAGAGAGAGAGATGAAAATAAAACATACACATTTGAAAGTAAATAAAAGTATGAGAGTGAATGACTGAGAGATCTGGGATCTGTACGCCGCTCAGTGAAAGTGTTTAGCGCAGCACGAAACATCTCTCTGAGCACAGCAACCAAAACAAAAAGAGACTTCAGTTCTGTAGCAAGTGAAAGAGGCAGAGAAGGAGGGAGAGAAAGGAGGAGTGTGAATAAAGCTATATTTGGGGTCCTTGGGGCTGGCAGTAAGTAAGACAGCAGCGTGCGTGCATGTGTGTGTGTGTGTTGGTGTGTATGTGTGTGTGTGTGAGAAGGAGGTGAGACAGCTGTCACTGCCAATAGCAACACACACCAACAGGGTGAGAGCAGGGCAAGGCATGATGGGAAAAAAGGCAGAGAGAGAGAGAGAGAGAGAGAGAGAGAGCGAGCAGAGGGCTTTTTTTTATCAGCTCTTCCAATATAAACTCAGACACACACACGCACACACACATAAAAGCCTGTGATGAATTATAGTGCAAATGTGGTTATAGGAGGTGAGTGAGGTCAACATATACTAAAAGCAGACACCCAAAATTAACTCCACCATACACTCAGCGCACACACATATATATTTGTTTTATATATAAAGGGTTCAAATGAAAAGTCAGAGAACACATTAATTTCCAGTTAAAACGAGATTAAATAATTAAATGAAGGTTCAGGTACTTTCCTTGGACCTTTCCTCTCCTAACAACAGTGCAACTGCACCAGGGAGACCTTCATAACAGCTCCATAAACAGATTTAACGCCTGTCACTTGTTTAAATGCTCTAATTTTACCTTTTTGTCATTTTCTTCAGAACACATTTTTATGCATTGATTACTTTCATAAGCCATGTGTAAACACTCAAGGACTGCTTTACCAATATTTTATTAATTTCTTATGTGCTTGTCACTAATTCCCAATGTAAATACTCTTCAAACTACGTTCAAGCCTGAGCCTGACCGGTTTGTTCAAAATTAATTGTGTTTGCAGCTTCAGTTCTATTAAAAATAACCTACAACTAATTATTTTCAGTCTGAACATTTTTTATTCCAATCCCTAAACAAAGCTTTTCTCCCTCCTTTAAATCCCAAACAGACAGTTGGGTTTGGTATGAATGATTGGGACTGTTGGAAAGTGAGTGTATTCACTTACAGCAATGGGCTGCAGACTTATTAAGTGCTGAAGTTAATCAATGCAGAATTTAATTCAGGCAACCAATCTGCCATAGAGATTAAGGATCACATGATAAATATGGCTATTATGGTACTCCGTACACATATAGGGTGTTGAAGTTCAATAAAAGAGACCCTTCTTCATGATTTACAGCACAAACTCTGTGTTTTGCTCAATGGAAAAACATAGCATTTCAGCCAGTGCCACGCTCTTCAAATCCAGCCACCAACAACACATTTCTAATCTTATCTCTATAAACTACAACACCAGCACTAACTGTCCATTTAGCACTATACTCAAGGTACTGTGCTCCCAGAATTGGAACCCCTCCCATTTTAAAATCCAATCTAGTGTGGGATTACGTAGGGTGTGTGTTGATAAAATCTGGCCCCACACACTTACGGAGGAGCTTTATGATTGAGAGTGTGAAGGTCTGGGCTGTGATAAAGACTGAATGCTCCTTTTGAAATTGACTCTGACCCCTGGTACACTGGCAATGGACTGCACTCCCCATATGGAATAGTACAGCCTGGATCTCCCCTCACGCTTATTATCTGCAGACTGCTCCCCCACTGAGAGAAAGAGAGGGAAAGAGAGAGAGAGAGAGAGAGAGAGAGAATAAGTTGGCTATATGGATTGTTTTTGTAAGCAACAGGCACACAAAGACACAAACAGAGTTCAGTAAACACACACACAGTATGTTCATTGGTGTAGGCCAGTTGACACACTTACCAGTAATGACATTTGTTTCACATACATTGGAAAAGAAAAGGAAAAACATTGCCAACAAATGTGTAAGACCTGCCCCAAGAAAAACCTTTCTTCATAACAATAAGTGAAGAATGAACTGCCTCATAAAGTGCTTCTATAGAACAAAATAACTGGGAAATATGTTCTTGAGACAAAACCTTGTCAGAAGAAACTCATGATGCTGGAGAGTATTATGGGACCTACAGGATGTTCTTGTTGGCATGTCACAACCAGATGCATCCTCAGTACTTAACGCAGAACACAATCTGGGTACTTTAACTATTCTTGGTGTTTGTATTCTTGATTATTGATATCTAACATGGGCAGTGGATAATGCACAAGCATCAAGCACAAACATAACGCAAGAACACAAAACACACACTGAGACACAGACACAGGCTCCTGATGCATTCATCTTTAAGGAAAAGGAGAGGATCGATTTCCACTTTTGCTTCAAATTCAGCCTTTTCTTCCCTTACTGAGAAAAAAAGAGACAAACACCAAATAAAATGCAAAACTGTAACCAAAAAACAGCTGATGTCCACAGGAAATAGACTGACCAATCAGAGCAAAGACCTTTGATATCACTGAATGTGTTTGAGATTTCTTGGATCTGAAAATCCATTTGATATGAATCTGTATGAAAGCTTATTTTATAGGATGTAGGCCATATGTATTATATTTATGTAACTATCTATAGGTTATAAGACGTTATCCCTGATAATATTATATATATATATATATATATAAACTATCCCAGTCAAGTCAAGACAAAACAGGACATTGTTGTGTTGAAAACATACAAAAACATACACACCAACACACCAGCATACTAGTCTCTACCTGACAGTACAGTTAGGTAATAGACAGTGCCATCTTTCTCCCCACACACAGGCACAGCATGGGGCCACACAGATCCGAGTGTCAAAACTTGTTTTGGTGTTATGTAGTTTTGAATGTGACTCCACTAAATGCCAGGCAGAATCTGTAAAAGAGGCAATAAATCATCATAGGGGAACAGAGCGCCTCAATATGCACACACAACAGTGCCATCTCCCCAGGCTAGACACACACACACACACACACACACACACACAGGCATGTATACACATACACACACACACACACACATACACACACACACGTACACACAGACACGCATACAAATTTGTTTCTATGCACTGTGGGGACATTACATTGACTTCCATTCATTTCACAGAGATATAAGCAAACTTTAACTATTTTTACTACTTGCTTAATGTATTTTTACTAACTCACTTAACAAGGCTTTTCCCTAAACCTTACCTTAAAATATGTCTTAAAATTTGACAATTAACACTGTGGAGAAAACCCACAAACCTATTTTGGTCCCCACAACATGAGTAAAACTGGTACACAGACACACACACACACAGAGCACATGAGAGTGGACAGAGGGAGCCAACGTACTAAGCTAATCATGTAGAATCCTAAATCTATTCCTTTGCAAAGATTTCTGAATGACTGAACGCAGAGTCACAAATCTACAGTAAAAAAAAAAAAAAGCCACCTGCTCTGCTTTAAGCCTCGATGCTACATTCATGGGGATAAGCCCTTATCAACTGCCTGGTAATGCAACAGAATAAATAGGATTAAAGCACATCAGATCACATACAGCATTTCAAGCAGCAAGAATGGTCAATCAAAGCGGCATAGGCAGCGCGGCAGAGTGTGAGGGTTCTTTCATAGCTGCGTTAATGAAGCTATATAATGGCAGGAGAAGGCAGAGGAGAGGAGCAGGCCTTGGGGAAATAGCAGATGAAAATGGATGACAAGGTTCTGCGCCTGCATTGTGCTTGAATGAAAAAAAAATGAAGAGGCACGGCCCTGGCAGGAAATTAAATATGTTCGTCCGGCTGATGTGCATCTTTGTGTGTGTGTGTGTGTGTGTGTGTCTGCCTATATGTGTATGAGAGAGAGTGAGGCTGATATATACAGAGAGACATGTTCACAATTCATCTCATATTACTGTGGAATTTACTAAGGAAGCTAATCCCACAAACTGTGCATAGAACAAAGGGGTTAAGGCTACAAGGAAATTGTGGAGGCTTATACAAAAAAGTGAAAGTACAGGTTCAGTAACGAAATAAAGAAAAAACAATCAACAAGGGTATTATTCCTCTCCAGTACATAGTATACAGTTTTGAACACAATAACTCGGAAAGTCAATTCCATTAGAGCCACTGAAAGGAAAATGGTGCTGTGCTGAGGTCTCCTTTGGTAAAAACACTCTCATCACATTTGAGGTCTGTTTAAGTCACTGCAGTGGATTTACACATAGTTTTGAAAGATAGGGAAGTTTCTATGCAAAGATGGTTGATGACTAGTTGCAGAAGCTTAGAAAAGTTAGGTGTGAGCTCAACTCAGACCAAGTCACTCTAAAATCCCAAAGACAATTCCTAGCAGCTCACAGCATGAGACCAGCTGGGCTTTAACCTTAATATTAATGTAACAGGGCGGCACGGTGGTGCAGCAGGTAGTGCCGCAGTAACAGGCTCCAGGGGCCTGGAGGTTGTGGGTTCGATTCCCGCTCCGGGTGACGGTCTGTGAGGAGTTTGGTGTGTTCTCCCCGTGTCCGTGTGGGTTTCCTCTGGGTGCTCCGGTTTCCTCCCACAGTCCAAAAACACACGTTGATATGTGGATTGGCGACTCAAAAGTGTCCGTAGGTGTGAATGAATGTGTGTGTGTGTGTGTGTTGCCCTGTGAAGGACGGGTGCCCCCTCCAGGGTGTATTCCCGCCTTGCGCCCAATGATTCCAGGTAGGCTCTGGACCCACTGCGACCCTGAACTGGATAAGGGTTACAGATAATGAATGAATTAATGTAACATACAACTTAACAATGATGATGACGATGGCAGTTACAATTAGCTCGGGCTTTTCTAGACACTCAAAATGATTTACATGTTTTGTTTTTCTTTTCTGGGAAATTAGAGAGCCGCCTGTTTTTCAACAACGTGCACTATGGGCAATAAGCGCTTTGAAAGAAATAAAAAAGTGAAGAGGTCAATTTAATATCAGTTGTGTGCTTTAATAGGCTACAGGTGGAAACAGCGCGGCGGGGGCTTGGGACAGGTGCTCACTGTTAAACTGTTAACACGCTGCGCTGTGTTAAACCTTGTTTTAGGGCTGTAATGATTCGAAGAATAGCCACGTTTTCCATCACCTGAGTTTTCTGTTATGCTTTGTCTTCACGTGTTCAGAATTCACGCTATTTTTTCTCTATTTTTGCCTCTGGATCTAGTCCTTCTGGGCTTTGGATTTCTAGGGTTTGATCTTGGCTTGTTTTTCTCATTTTTGTTTTGCCCTTTTTATAATAAAAACCTAATTGCTCACTTCTGTCTCTAGCCTTTGCTTATGTCCAGTAAGCAACTGAAACCAGGCTTTCTTTACACAGATTTCTCAAAAAAAACTGGGGGATGGCGTTAGGGTGACATCACCAAAAAACTCATATCTTGATATGCCTAAAAGAAATGGTGATATACCATACGATACGATATGATGAAAACCATAACAAAATACAGGGGGTCCTCGACTTATGACGTTGATCAGTTCACGTCGTAAACCAATTTTCAGTGTAAGTCGGAACATACGTACATACTGTACGTAAATAACATACTGTAAGCACTTATCCTATCCTAACACCTGTCCTCCTCGGTCCCGAGCCAAATATGTGTATTCTTCTAATAGGTGTATTCTTCCACCGTGCACACCAAACACGAAGTTCGAGTTACAACGTTTAAGACGCAAAACCACTTAATTCGAAACAAGGCTTTATACAGTAAATGGGAGATGTGACGTAACCACAAAATATCATAACTCGGGACTGACATAACCCGAGGACCTCCTGTATAATGTCAAAGTATTAGTGTTTATTTGTTATTTTTAAACTGTATGTCTAAAATAGTGATGTCCCGATCAAGTATTTTACCCCCGATCCATGTCTTTCAGGATCTGAAGATACTGAATCCTAACCTGATACTTTTCTAATTTTCTTAGATAGTACTGTTACACAGTGCACACTTCAAGTAAACTCAGCCCAGTGTATCTGCTCAATACTGAATATCACTCATTAAGAAACAAACTGCCTGTATCCAAGCTGCTGCTTACTGTTTTTTTTATAAGAAAGTAAACAAATGGTGTCTTCACAAACAGATCATATACATAATTTAATATTGTTTTTAATCTTATATGAAATTATTGAATGCGATTTTTATGTACGAAGAATAACTTTGATTCTAAAGGTCAGTCAGTTTTATTGTCATCACAGATGTGTTGAGGGGAAAATTAAATGTAGTTTCTTCCAAACAGTGCAAAAATAAGATTTATTTTTAATTATATTTTTTTAAAGCACTGACCTGTTTCTCTCAGCACCAAAAAACCAACAAACCACTGCAGGCGGGACTATACTCCATTGGCTGCAGCACTAATTGATGGACAGCTAGCTCTGGCCGCGGATTGGCTAAATAAAAGTGACAACCATTGAGAAGTGCATTCTCTGTTTAGGAGCCGTGAAGTATAAAAAAGTACAAGTCAGTGCTTGTACTTGTTTCATTTTTGTCCACTGTTGACTTGCTCACAGTTATCAGAGAGGTAAACCTGAGTGTGCGATATATGCGCTAAGAAGTCAAGAGTTGAACGGGACATTTGTGCACTTTGTTAAATGTACTCAGATGGAAACCTGTGTATTCTCTGCAAACTCAATGTAATGAATATGGACATTTTCAAAATCGTGTCTAAAATACTATCGATTTATCCCTCAGCTGTAGCTTTAGCTGAAGTCACGTTCACGCGCCTGCATCAGAAGTTCGCGCTTACATCACAATATCGCAATATGCCAAGTCTTATCGAATTAAAAACCATACAGGTATTACCGTGAAGGTATTATATCGCCCACCCCTAGATGGCATTCCCTTCTTGGAAAAAAGCAGAGGAATGCTTTCCCGCTCCTTTACACACGTAATCAACTGCAGTGTCTGCGTAGCACGCTGTATCTTTCTAAAATACAAATGAATTTCATTAGGGTATAATTATGAAACCCGTGAAATATTATATAAATCCCACATAAAAACTCTAGACTTTTAGTTATGGATAAATTCCTTAATTAGGTAGTGCATTTTTCGAGGTAGTTTTGCGTACAACCTCTTGCTGCTTCATGTACCGCTAGTGGTGAGAAGCACTGATCTATAACATCTGTAGGGACGTTGTGATCAGCTATTAGGTAGCGAGCAGACTAGAGGGAATCACTACGGTAATTTCTTGTAGATGAGGAGGCCAGGAATGGCCACAGTGATAGATTTACCCAGGACAGCATGTTATCACCCCTTCTGTTTTCTAAGAATGTGTCCAGGATCTTTTATGACATCAGTGTCAGGATATTTGTTTTATCTGAAGGACAATGCCATATATTCAGCAGTGTCCCCGTTACTACACTCAGGCACTGGTATTCACAAAGACCACACTGAAGGAGCCTCCTGTTGTTATTGCCAACAACCAACTCCAGCAGCCATCCAAGTTCCCCCAACCAAGTACTGGCCAGACACAAACCTGCATAGCATTAGTGGACTTTGCATGTTCCAGAGTGCAGGTGCTATGGCGGATACAGCCATAAAATTATGGTTAATGATGAGATTTTAAGTATGATACTGAGAAAACAGCTTTTCCCCAAATGACTGTCTAACACAGAGAAATGATATGTAAACATGTATTCATGCACCCACAGAGCCCAACACACAACACCCTGAACTCGACACCAAAACCTAAGAACCGTGCATCAGAGGATCTTTAACTGCTGATCTACGAAAAAAAAGCTTTACACACAGCTACTTCCCTTTAGAATGTATTATCATTCATGTACAGAAATGATAAGAACAAGTCCCAGATTTTCCTTAAAACACACAAACAAACACAAAACACACTCGATACTGGACCCTGGAAAGCATCTAGGGTGGCTGACATTTCTGGAGCCGCAGTCACTGGCAGCCCAACAGCGGAGTTACAACGCTCCTTCATCTCAATCTGTTTCTGAGAGATAATGAGAGTAAAAACTACAGCAGTGCACAAACACTGTTAGCATAAACACTCTCCTGAGCCACTGCATTATTCTTTCATCTAAACAAACCGCGGGACACTGGAAAGCGCCCATTGTTGTTTTAACAATATGTGTGTCTGCGTGTTGTCTGTGTTGGTGTGTGTGTATATGAGAGTGTGAGGAAGAGAGATACAGAGAGTTTCCTCTCTTTTTTCTTCACTGTCCAGGGATGGGAGTGAGTTGTGTAAGCCAGCAGCACAGTCAGACGTCTGTCTCTCTCTGGAAACCCCCGTCCTGCAGGAATCTCATTATGCACAAATGACTGCAGATCAAAAAGAGGCAAAAAAAAAGTCTGGAAATGGATTTGATATGATTTTGAATATTTTTTTGGTTGAGTATTCAAATATAAAAAGAGTTACTTACTATTGGAATATTACATATAGAAAATGTATGACATTGATATGGTGCTTTATTCCGAGCTCCAAATTCACTACAAAAACAAGGCTGGGATTTATTTGTTATGCAGCTCACTGATACATACAAATAAAAATAGCTCGTCACCAGTAGCAAGTGGCCATTTTCCAACATTACCATAATGATCCGTGTGGAAACAGATATAACCACTGAATTAAAAAAAAAAAGTTTATGAAGTTCATGGAATCTGTTGTTTAGTTTTTTTTTTTTTTGTTTAAAGCTTCCCTGTTTTTCATTGTATCTCTTTGCATCTTTGCATGTTAGTCAAAAGGTCCCCTGTTGTCAACATGATTCTTAGACACGGTAAGTGACAAGAGACACCAGCAACTAGAGACAGAATTTTCCTATCTGTTATTAAACAGAAAGTAGGTTGTTATTCAATTACAAGTGACAATGTGGGCATATATGTGTGTGTATACCATAGTTCTGAATGATCAGCTGCTGTGTAATATGTGTGTAGGAATAGGCTGGAGTTACTTCAGGCCTAAAGGAACATTAACAGAACCAGTCACAGTCAGCCAGCAGGCTCCACGCACTCCCAGCACTGTCACACTGCAGTCAGAGGAGCGCAGCCAAGGGGCTGGAGGACTTTTACACACACAAACCACATGAAGCAGAACCACACTGCTACATAATCCACTGAGGGAGAAATCCTGAGTGTGCTTACAGCTCCGAGCTAACGTAATTACGTCCGTTTTAAAAGCTGCCGGCCAGTGCTGGCGCCATCATTAAAGCCCCACTACGCTCCTCTCTTCTGCAGCAACTGTCTGCTAATGAGGGGTGTTACATACTGTGCAGGTCCCTACAGAAACCAAGCCTGATTTTCAAGGTTCCTAGCAACATCAATCATCAGCAAACAAATACACATGAATAATTTTCACTTTGTTATACATATATATACTAATATAATAAATGTTACACTAATATATATATAGCTAATATACACACAGAGAGAGAGAGAGAGAGAGAGAGAGAGAGAGAGAGAGAGAGAGAGAGACTCTAGTCCACACTTGACATTAACCATGGAACTTAAGCTCGTGTGCAGCTGCTCTAGAGCATCCGTCATTTGATGACTTTCTGTGGAGATTATACATCTTACAACAGGAATTAACCTTATGTATGAAACTTAATTTACATATTATCATATACCATAAAATCATGTTATCAATTAAAACATGCATGGTGAATTTTATTTTTAAAAATTGCACAGCACATATTTTTCATTTAGAATCAAAGCTGCCTTTAACCCATCTGTACACAAATCTTTCATTTTCAGCAGTGAAGGATCTCGGCAAGCAGTAGTGTTATCTCTGCAAGCACTAGCTTTCATACGCCAGGGTTATTAAAAATCCATTCAATAGTAAACTTATTATACACGCCTGCGAGTTAGAGCACATCACAGGGCTGGAAAGTGCTCTTAATCCCACAACCATATTCTCATAAAACATGAAGCCTTCATGTAGTTATGCAAACAGACAGCACCACTGCAAATATCAGCTCCATTGCTGACAGAACTCATCTCAAACACTGAAGATTTAACCAGAGCCAGTTCAGCTACTCCTCTAAGATGCTATAGGAAACATATGTAACAACCCTCCCCCCCCAGCCTTAGATGGAAACTAATTATAAAACATCCAAGGAAAACCACACATATCCTCTTAGTAATGCCCCAAACCTGCGTATCTATTCGGGAAATGATTTTTCAAAGAGGAAATACAATGAATACGGAGCTGGTTGCTGTTCCTCTGCCTCTGATGCACAAACTGAATCAGTGAGTGATTCTAAACGGTAGTTGGACTTTTGACACAAAACCCATGAGTAATTCATGGCCTTGCTGGTCTCGCCAGACTTGTGCTTTGTGCTCAGCTCCAGCAGCAGAAGAAAAGGCGTGTTACATCCCAGCATGTTCAACCAAGACAATCAGAAGACCTGCTCTTGCTACATTGTGTGATCTTGCCATTGTGTTGTAAAATTGCGCCGGCCAGCTTACATTACAAGGCAACATAGGTAATTTCTCAGCAAATTACCCTGCCGGCTTTTACAGCCAGGAAAGCGTGGCAACTGTAATGTTCTTGAAAATATCGCTGTGCGCCGCTGTAGCTGGCGGCTACACTAAAATGAACCCTGTTGAAATTGATGAATATATTAAAATGACCTGTACGCGAACGCCATTAAGCCTCGGCAAACCTGCTGCCACACACGAATGCACATATCTCCTGCTGGAATGTGCTTGGGAAACATTAATTGTGAGGCGAGAATTAGTTAGCGGGTTTAAAAATTTTGCGTTAACACCCAGGAAAAGCCTGATAAGCCGGCACTGAGACTGAACTGACCTTTTTCTGTTTGCTGGAGAGAGAAAAAAGCAAGGCCACATTCCGGTGGACGATAGGCCAGTGATTTCCTGTTTTTGAGTGTATGCGCATGCGTGTTTGAAAGTATGTGCAGATATTAAGCAGGAAGAAGACAGCGGGCGTTTCCTGCTCCCTGTATCATAAAGCTATTAAGTTGCTATCAGCTTTGCTGCAGCAGTGCTGGCCTGTGATATATAGGCACATTTCCCTCCTAGCTGCTGCTCGGGGCCTACGTGGGAGCGCCTCCACAGCGCACAGCTTATCACAAACACCTTATCTCCAACAGACAGTTAGCTAAGAGCAGAAAGTAGCCACAGGTGATCCAGCTTGCGAGATGTGGAACTCGGGTGTGAACTAAAGCCCCCAAGGACTGTGGCTGGCCCCTCACCGCCTGGATCACATCTATATCTCACCTTGATGCTGAGAGGCGGTCAACTGCAGTCTCGCTACAGTCTGACTCCAGACTGGCAACTCCGGGGTGACATCGCCACTAATTTAGTTACCGTAGCTCCAGACAAATTTTTTAATGAAATCGTCCTATCGAGAGGGAATTTTTTTTGTAACACAATTTAATAACGATGGCACATTAGTAAGCATGAAGGAGGCAATAGAAGAAAGGCCTGCCAAATACAGCTCCACTGCCTGCCAAACAAAATAAAATTAAATAAAAATAAATAAATATGTAAATAACAGCTTCCACTGCAAAACTTTCGAACGAGCCTTCCAGTGCAAAATCTGAACAAGCGTTCCAATGCAAAACTCTTTTATTAGATCTGCCGGATATATTCTCTGTAAGAGTATGCAAATTGTGTTTAGGCTTCTATGTCTCTCCACCCCATCCTGGCTCGCAGCCTGCTATCTCTTAGCTAAATAAAACAGTATTCATTATGCCTACAAATATGTCCGAAGGGTAAATGCAATTCAAAATACACCTAACATGCATTTCCTTTTTTATCAGAGGCAGATGAATGCCCAAACACTGTCTCATAAACACTGTTGAATGCATTAATGTGGCTGTTGCCTCTGGGGTTCTTTATTGACCTTGAGGCAAATGGGGTTTGAGAGAGTTTCTTGAAAGCACGCTGCAGGCTAAAGACAGACATGGAGAAAAGGAAAAGAGAGGAAGGAAAAGACAGAAAGTACAAAGAAGGAGAAGAAAGGAGAAGAGGCATATTGAAGAAATAATCCAGTGTTCTCTTTTGTTTTCTTTTAAGCTAATCCCTATCTACCACATCTGCCGCTGGGCCCATGGTTTCAATTAAGTGTGTTCTGAGTGAACAGGTATTCCATGTGGGAAATGTGTTTAAAGTATTGTCCAAGGTAACCAACCACATGCTATAAACATGGTAGACAGAGCAGTCTGGAAAAAGTGTTGAAGCATTCCTTCAACAGATGACATGGAGGTGAGAAAAAAATCAATGTAGACAAAGGTAGATTAGGAGTATGGGGACAGGAAAGGATGGAGACGAGAGAGAGAGAGAGCGAGAGAGAGAGCACTGTCAGAAAGGTGGAAAGGGGTGGGTTGCTGCAAAGGGCTGATTTATTTTGCGCATATCTGTAAAGAAGCTTCCATCTGGCAGAGCACAAAACCATCAACACTGTAATTAAAATGCAATTACCACCTCTCTGCTCCCCCAGCCACACCGTAATCCCAGAGAAGTCATTCCATCTGTGTCTCTCTCTCTCTCTCTCTCAGACACACCATCTTCTGAATGTCCCCCCTTTTTACTCGACAAGTTTTGGTGTGACATTCTCAGAGAGGAACTACACTGGCTACAAAATAATATAATATAACCTGACACCATTCTTAGGCACAAATACCAAACTCAAAAAAAAAAACAAAAAAAAAAACAGGAAAAAAGCAGTGCAGCGTGGCACTGACAAATATAAATTTCATGTTTCCCCAATCTATAAATATCTGTCACATTATCAGATCATCCTTGGTTTTGCATTGAAACCTATAACAACGCATGCTTCACAAGAAATGCTAATCCTTCTGAACAAACTTAGTGTAGCCTGCTTTGACTCGACAGCTTTGATCTGTGTCCCTTCTTCTCAAATTATAACAAATGACACCTTACAAACTAATGTTAAAATGGCAAATGTCCAATAAAGAGGAATGAACACTGTCTATCACACTACAACCTAATTTCACAATCTATAAACAATACGTTGTCATTAACGATATTTTTACACGAGGACAATATTCCACTAGCACACTGTCGTGGCATCCTCAAGGATTCTGTAACTTTAGTGAGGGAGCATAATTGTACCTTATTCTATTATAATTGTAGATTTTAATATTGTGTTGATTTCATGCGTATCAACATTTTATGTTGACTAACTTATGCTGACCAATAATGTACCTTTTCTGAGAGGGTAGATTATCTAATAGTCATCAAAACAATGTTTATTTAGATGATTCACACACTGTTCTGAACTAAAGCAAACTCTGTGTTGAAGTTGGTTGGTCCCTGGTTTTAGGAAATAATAATATCAGTAAGTTAAGAAAAGAATAATCGTCAATCAGTATATAATGCACAATAGCTACCAGTCAGTAACCCTAAAAAAATAACATCCAAATCAAATGCCCTATGTCCACTAAAGGAAATAAATACTTAACACAATCTATGTGTGTAAGTGGAAATGAGCTGATTGTGCTCAAATGCTTTCTTGGTGTAGTCAAATATCACTTGTGCTTGCAGAGCCAATGTAAAGTTCACAAGAACCATTAAAAATATATATCTTAAAAGGAAAAAAAACCCCAAAAAGTAATAAGTCATTCATATTAAGAGGCAACTTCTACATAAAAAATATAACTATATTAACATGGCCATGTTAATATGTAAAATTGTTATTGCTAAAGGAATTTATAAGGATTATTAAGATTTTTATTAAGATTATTAGACAATAATTATCTATAATAATCAGTGTTCTTGCCATGTCTGTGTGGGTTTCCTCCAGGCACTCAAGTATCCTCCCACAATCCAAAAGACCCACGGAGACCTTTAACAGGATTAGGCGGTTACAATAAATAAATAAATAAATAAATAATCTTGCACAATACGTAAAGCTCACTGTAAAAATTGAATAGACAATTGAATCATTAAAAGAATTGTGGGACTCCTAACAACCCTGCAAGAACATCAAAGATTACATTATGACATAAAGGGCACTTAAAAAGCTTTGATCTCTGAGAGACAACAGAAAATCTGATCTTGCTTAAGATCCGAGAGAATCCACAAGTGTTTCTGTCCATCCTTCCCCATGAAAATACAGCTCAGCACAGGTTTGTATGGATGTGCTTTCAGGAAATACTTACAGAAGACAAAATAAATATCAAAATTATTATTATTTTTTTTTAAAAATCAAACAAAGACTGACCAACACAGAACCCAGACCTCAAGATCACTGAATGTTTTGGGAAGCAGAAAGTGCAGGTGTGGAAATGTATCCCTGCACAGTTCAGTGAAAACTGAAAGTAATCTCAGAAAATGTATTGAAGCTGCAGTAAAAGCAAAGCACTAAAACAAATAACTACCAAGAAAACAGTAGTAGCAGCCCCATAAGTCATGTGACTGTGTGTTATGACAGATTCTTCAAGTAAATATCAATAATGTAAAAAAAGGTATGTCTTCTGTTAATTCACACCATTTCACTGCCTTTGTGCTCTGATAAACATTTGGCATCCAACGCCTTGTCACTTGTTCATGGTTTGTCCTTGGACCACTGTCAGTACGTACTGACCAAGATCACCCAACAAAACCATGTTTAGGTCCACACTGTATGGCCATAAAGTTGCTCAGGTCTTAATATAGGCCCTCGTCTAATATATGCTGACCTTGAAATGTGCCTCTGTTACAAGATTTATTCCACCAACTTTACTGACTTAAAGTGCCAGTGGTGTTAATGTTTTGGTTCATGAGTCCATTTTGGTTTATATTATACATTAAGTTCACATGCACATTTAATATAATATTATTTAGATTTATTTTAATTTAATATACTGTAATTGTGTTTCCATCTTCACATTAATCACATTAAAATATATTCATGCTATTTTCTTGTATGTGAATGATATCAGATGTGTTTAAGTCAGAGGGGTAGTACAAGTGGGAGTGTGTGCTGCGTGTGTTGTATAGATCGGTAGAGAGCATTGAGCTGTCCCCTCAGATATAAAAGCTTAATTACTTCTGACTAAATCTGTAATTAAAATATATCTCAGCAGCAGCCCTACCTGTCTTAGAGGGAGAGACTGCACTGGGACCAGAGTGACAGTCACTGATAAATCACACAAAACACACACACACACACACACACTCTCTCTCTCTCTCTGAAAAGGGACAGGGGAACGGGAAAGAGATTAGAGGAGGAGAGAGGGAGAACACCGGGGAAAAAGGAGAGACAAAGAGAAGATAAAGATAGAAGGAACTAGTTTCAACAGGAAAGGCAAAGAGTTAGAAGGTCATCTGAAACCAAGGGAACTTGTAAACAATGAGGAAAGAGAGAAAGCATCCATAATTCCACTGCAGAAAATGCAAGAATGTTCCAGTTAAGCACCTCATAAAGTTTTTTTTCCTCTTCTTTGAATGCAGCCTTCTCTTTTACAGCGCAAAGTTAAAAAGCCATAATTAAAAAGAAATGAGAACATTTATACACACTTTAAACACCTCAACAAGGTAGCAGGAGGAATTTATGAAATCTGAGAAAGCATGATCAAAGCTGACTCTCGCTTAGGTTTAAATATTTATATAAAATAAATACAATCAAATATTTATAAGCATCATCATTTCAGGGGTAACAGGTTCTGTGTGATTTATGCACCGAGCGACACGGAGGGGGAAAAAAAAAAAGAAAAAAAGAAAACAGGCTTTTTGCTCAACATTACAGAGTCCAATAAACTACAAAAGCAATCTTATAGAAGCAAACTTATACAAGAGTTTCATTAAATTTGCTCTTGGCGTTAGACCGCTTTCTCGATGCAGCGTCAGGCGAAATAGATATATTGTGAGGCCAGAGTGTAATTTCCATTTGGCCGGCTGCACAGGCATGGAGGAGGGATGAGGATCGGAGACAGGCTGAAGCCGCTGGGGTTAAGCACAATTGCTGTTGCTGAAAAAAGGACATTATTAGAAATGCCTTTGCTAACATGGGCAGCCTGTCGGAATGCCCCTCACTTCTCTGCAGCTACCCGTGATGTCCTCCAACCTGCTTCCCACATATAAATCTTCTAAATAAGAAGGATGCAGAATTCTGGTGTGGTGTTTGTAAGAAAGCTGAAGATAAGTCAAAGACTCCTGTTGAGAATTGTAAGGGTTTAAACTGAAGCTTGCACATGCACATTTCTTTGTGCTCTCTTGCACATGTCAGAAATGCTCAAGCTTGTGGCAGAGAGACAGAGTGTTAATACCATGCTAATTTAGAGGAAGTTGATGGTGTAGGCAGCTGTCTGAGTAACAGGGCAGCACCTAGCACCTATTCTCTGCACTCTTAATTAGAAGTGAGAAAACTATCAAGATATCAGGTTGTGGGAAAGCACAACTTCAACAGATCCTGCTGTATTACCTATAAAAACAACACAGCATTATAATCAGTCCAGTTATTACAGGAACACAAACAAAGGAACAGTTTCTAGGCCTAACAAGTGTTAAGTGACCTTATATTTAGTGACACAAGGATCTACAGCCTGTATACAAACAGACCCCACCATTATGAAAAAACACATGCTTACAACACAATGCTGAGTTTCCAGTTTCTAATGTTAAGCAATTGGGATGCACTATGAGCTGGAAAAGTCAAGGTAGTATTCCCAATGCTAACAAGAACAAAGTAACAAAAAATAAATAAATAAAAAAATGGATACAAATAAAATGTAATATGATATAATTAATGAACACTAACATGTAACTGTTTCATCCAGTGTGAGCTTGTCCATATCCTACCCAGTATCAAAGGGCACCAGACAGAACAAACACTGGACAGGGCGCTAGTCCATCAGGGGGCATTAAACACTCAAGCAGATTTTGGAATGGTGTCTTCAAACTTGCTGTAGTTGCTATATATATATAGGGATGTATTTGTTAGCAAGGCTTGGATAAGTCAATTAAAGTCTTGTAGCCGCCATCGTCAGTGAGAAAAAAGACACACTTAATGACTACACTTAGGCAACTACTAGTAACAAAATGGGATGACAGGTGCATTCATAAGATGTTCCCCATTTATTCTGCAATAATATATCCACCTTTATATCATGCACCTCTGTTATAAAAAAGATGGGAAGTTTAAATTATTCATATGATTCCTGGATCTGTAAGTTGCACCAGGGTTACTGCAACAAGATATCACTATGTGCTCCTGTGCCCCAATCACAGCAGCCTTGAAAAAACCCCAGTAACTGTCCATGTAGCACAGTGAATAAATAAAGCCTGAAAAGGAGCACTGCACATAGTCCCAATCTGAAGTAAAGAAGAATTCCACCACAGTGGTTCTGTATTATTAAAACAGTTTGCACTCTACCCTGTGACAGGAGCTTTCACCTCAGTCCTGCAGAGAGAACAATGAGGAAGAGTCATATTTTTTTTTCGAAACTCATAGCTCTAATAAACATCTTTCTTGATTTTTAAAACATTTTGATTTGGAGTGGCTGCTGAACACATAACGAAAGGCTTTGCAAAGAAAGACCCTCTTGACATTGTCAATTTCGGTGGGACAATAGTGTACTCCAGGCTTTGGCTGATTACCGGGCTGATTAGGAATGGAGAAAGAGCAGAGTGCTGTCTCACCCAATCTCATCCTCTGAGAGTGTAATGATGGAGGCCAATGTTCCCAACGCTGGAACACCTTATCAACCTCGTTAACAGCCTGAAGTTCAACTTTACTCCAGCTGCCAGTCAAGCTGATTCTACCCTCAAACAACACTAAAAGGATCAAAACATATCATGTTAGCATGTATTAAATCCACAAGAGTCATGTCCATAATTCACTGCAACATCAGGACTTATTAATGTTCAATCCAGTGCAGAGTCAAATGCAAGAGTGTGCAACTGTACTGCAAGGTGGCAGAAATGACACATGCTGTTACCATGGCTCTGCCTTTTCTACCAAACCTCCAAAAAGCTTCTCAATTAAGTGGAATAAAATATCCCTTCTGAGAATGCTTTTTATTCCCTGTAAAGTAACCATTTTGAAGATACAAGTTTTTCTTGACAACGCCAATAACCTGTACTTAAGACACCTTGTGCACAACTTTCATGACAAAATGAACAATCCCCAGCCGCCCTATCTACCACTTCAGCTAGAGAATAACTCAAGTCTGAAGAAGTGGCTGACAGTGTGAGCGGAGACCGTAAAGAGATGGAAATGGATCAAGCCCAATGCCTGAAGTGAGCACTCTGTCTCAGGTAGAGCTCCAGCAAGCGTTTCCCTCATGCCATCCATCAGCTTCTTCGTCTCAGATTAAAAGGCCTATCTAGAGTGTCCGCAGGCCAGAGCCTTCATCGCCCCATTGCTCTCATCACCATACACTCTCTCGCCAGGCACACAGCATCGCCCAGCTCAACTCAACACTGCTGGCATCTACATTCATAATAGTCCATATTTCGACCCGTGGACTAGTGGGTCATAGCTGGGTCTGCTTGCTTTGTTGTTCTGAGTGTAGTTTTGCTTTGTTTGTTTTTTTCTTAAAACATCTTTGTACAATGTACTTTGTACAAGTTCAATTTTCCAACTACATCTCTACAGTTTCCAAACATTTTCTGGAAAACATGCAATTAGACTGCAGAAACAAACTGCATTTTGGGACTATTTTGCTCATAATAAGAGTTCAACACAAACTAACAAGGTAATAATCCTTTCATGGCTTTGACTGAAACAGCTCAACTGTGAAATTCCCTCATGGCTGATTTGGGAGCATGCTAAATTAAAAACAAGCCCTAAAATCTATAAATAGTCATTGACATGTTTAACCCTTACAATATCAACTTTAACTGTCAATACTCATGTCCAATACATTTTTACACTTCTTTGGGAGAGGTTTTGATTTTGCAATTTTCGACCAGAAAACATCAATCTCAATTTGAAGTCGAAGGTTCCTTAGCTGTCAAATGTTTGCATACAAAACTGCACCATTCAGCCATAACGCTACGACCTCCTCCTTGTTTCTACACTCACTGTCCATTCCCTCAGCTCCACTGACCATTCAGAAGCACTTTGCAGTTCTACAACTACAAACTGTAGTCCATCTGTCGCTCTGGTACTTTGCCTTATTTCACCCTGTTCTTCAATGGATCACCACAGAGCAGGTATGATTCGGGTGACAGGATATTCTTAGCGCTTCAGTGACTCTGACGCGGTGGTGGTTGTGTTAGCGTGTGTTGCATTGGTGAGTGAATCAGACACAGCAGTGCTGCTGGAGTTGAGATAAGAGATTTCTGAATGTTTAAGTATGTTTACAGAATAAACGAGCTCTTGGCTGTTCAACATTTCCCCTTTAGGTACTGATTAAAGACAAGTTCATCACAGCTGCCACATTATGACCTGCAGCTACCATACATTAAAGCCATGAGAGTAAAGCAATGAAAAGCCGAAACCTCTCATTTACATCATCGAATCATACAGCACGGTAAACCAGTGAGAAAGAAGTCATCTGTAGTGAGATGATTATTTTTCTGGAAAGAGAGAGAGCAGTCACTAAAGGCCAGCCCTGGCCTGGCCATGCCTCTCCCTGAACCATTGATCTGTTTACTAATAACGAATGGAAGCAGCAGACTGGCTCTCGGCTCTCTAGCCAGCCAGGCTATTGAATAATCAATAGCGTTTTTGTTCATTTTGGGCTATAAAGAGATTCTGATTCTGATCTGAGGGATACTGAAGAAACGAGAAATCTGAACCTTTTAGCCTAAAAAAGAAAAAAAAAAAGTGGCTTCTGGGAATGCAGAGCTTGAAAGATGGCCAGGAAGAGTCTGGAGTTGTTTACAGGGAGAGGTGCAGGACACAAAGGCACAGTGCCCTTCAAAATGCAACCGAGCTCCTTACTTTCTACTGATACTCTATATCTGAAGCACAACAAAGACAACACCATTTAGAAGAGACTTCTGTGGGACAATGAATCTTTATGCCAACGACGCAATGAGGGTAAAACAACAGAGGAATCACTTTTAGCTCATTAACAACATTAAAATGAGTAGATATTGCATGTTAATTTAGAAGAACCTTTGTATTATGACTGCATTTATTACCTCTTTTGAATGTTAATGACTTTTGAACTTGTGTTCATGTCAGTATGAAAAAACTACATACAAAATAACTCTTTTTTTTAACAGTGAAAATGTCCTATGATGAGTAAACATCCATAGAGGAGAGAGGGGAAATAAATAGGAGTGGGAGAAAAAAAATGTGGCTCGGAAAGGTTAGCAAAAGTGGGGAGGAAGGGGCTGGAGGGCAGTTGGAGTGATAGAGACGTTGATTTAATTGAGTCTGACTTCTTTCCACCACCCACCTTCAGTGTCCATCTGCACAGCACCCTGGCCATCAACACACCCTTCTCATAACAGCTCACCCCTACTGCCTCTCTCTCTCTTCCTCCCACTCTCTCTCTCTCTCTCTCTCTCTCATAACATCTGGACAAGTTTCACACAAGCTCAACCTGATGCCAACCTGCCTAATAGCCTATGGAGTCAATTATAAAAAGGAAAATGTAGCGGCGTAATTCTTAATGGCACCATCTGGATAATAGCACTTTTCAGGGAAGAAGACTCCTTACCTGGTCACCAGGGACTTTCTATTCCAGCAGCTTCCAAAAGCAATGGAGGAGAACCAAAAGTGAAACTGTTTCTCATACCTAATGAAGTTCTCTTTTAGCACTTCTCGCCAGGTAATAATGCAGGCTGTGTGCATATACATGGGTTTGTGTGTGTGTGTGTGTGTGTGTGTGTGTGTGGAGGTACGTGCGCCTGTGTGCTCTTCAGCAGCTACAAAAGTCCTTCTCAATCTTCATTTCCATGCGCAAGCAACTGGGGGCAGTCAGCAAATTAAATGCTGCATTCTATCTAATGGCTTATAACAAATGTTCTCTAGAGCTGTGTCTTTTCAAATATTATTCTCTCTCTCTCTCTCTTCTTTTTCTTCCTCCAGAGCCGCAGTTCAAAAGTGCCAGGGGAAAACTCCTGTGTCATAACTATTAATTACTGCAGCACTTTCTCAAAACAATGCACGTTTATCGTGTGGATTCCTTACTTTGTTATGGTGAGATCGTTAAGCTTTATACAGCTTGCAGTGTTTTCAGCACTGTGAAACAGTGTGTGTGTGCGTGTGTGTGTGTGTGTGTGTGTGTGTGTGTGTGTGTCTCCTGCTATCAAGACCTGCCAGAAACAACAGAGTGTGAAGGAGACAACAACAGGCATGCAGAAGGAGGAGATTGCAGAAAGACAGGCAGGGAGTCCTTAGAGAAGGGATGGGCAGTGTGTGTGTGTGTGTGTGTGTGTGTGTGTGTGTGTGTGTGTAAAACAGGCAGGGGATCTTGAGAAGTGGAATGGGAGGGGAGGAGAAGAGGAGGTGGGCAGATTGAAAAACACATTTACTTAGTGTTTGGCACACCCGCTCACAAATTCAGCATGGCATGAAGGACAATATGGAGTTGGGAAATCCAGGACTCCATTATAAAGCACGCTGCCATGGGAGAAAATAGGAATGAGTGCTATTGTGTATACATATTGTATGTTAAAGACATGGTTGTGTGGGGGCATTTTCACAAAATTGTATTCTGATAGAGGCATATTGAAAGCCACTGATGAACCCTGTGATAAGCTCGATTTCAACTGTACATTATTACTCAAACCTATAGTCAAATGCACTCTTAAAATAACATATTTTTACATATGTTTTATAGATATATGGTTCTCTGAAAATAAATATCAATTCGTTTTATTGGTTCCAAATCTGAATCAAATTAAAATATGACTTTAAAAGTGGCATGTTGTAGTCCCCTTGCTCTCACTGATATGGTGTTCCCCCTTAAGCCAATGCTTTACATCAGTGATCTCAGGCTCAGAGGTTCATGGTTCTGTGGAGATCATACAAACTGTGTCCGCACACACAATTATCTGCGTCAACAATGAGTGCACCTTAAAATAGCTAAATACAATAATTGTAATGGGTGTCAACACACAGTACTGGACATACAGTGTGTGTATATATATATATTCATTCCCCTCATTAAATCCAGCTCTGCCAGAATACATTTCAAATGGGTGATTTTACGGTGTACTTGTTCAAGCCAATGCCCAAGACAGGTGCGATAAAACTTCTACACTTCGCAGATTACTCAAAGACATGTACACCCTTGTAAGTGAAACAGAAGCAGTGGCAGGTAGCCGTCAGGCCGTGAGCTGAAACCAATGTGTGTCTGATTTGTTATGGTTTGACAGGGAAGGGGTTAAAGAAATAAGCAGCCACACTAACGGCCAGCTGACAAATGGCGAGCACGTTATATGGACCATGAAATGAACACTCAGGCAATGTGAAGGCAGGAGGCCTTTCAGCACCACGGTCAGCAACAAAGTGCCTGCAACACCTCGCTGCCTGAGCAATGGTATTCACGAGAGAGAGAGAGAGAGAGAGAGAGAGAGAGTGAGAGAGAGAGAGTAAGAGAGAATATGGAGCGTGCTTGGATTTGGAATCAGGAAAGTGAGAGGAGAAATGGCTCCATCAAAACTGGGTCTGGGTTTAATAGCCTATTGCTGAAAGAACAGGACCAAGGGTTGAATCTTAGTGTTCAAGCTTTGCTGAAACTTTTCTGATACTGATATGCCATAACAATCGCCTTAAAATGGTAGTCCTGGCTGTCCTGTTAACTCTTTAAAGCTGAGGCAGAAAGTGTCCAGATCTGCCTGTAATCCAGTCTTCTTCTCGTACGATTCCTCAATGCTGCTGCCGTTACTTTCATACATAAAGAACACGACCCCAAAAGTCTGTGGCTATTCAGTGCAATTTAGTACAGGAACTAGACACTTCAGTCCACTTTAAATAAATGAATCAATAACAAGCCTATAGTGATCTGAACTCACTGTTCAGGTCACTATAGGTGTGTTCATAAACCATTACAGTACTAGGAAACATGGCAGCACACTAAAAGCTCCTATTCCACTTGATGTTGTATTTAACTATGTGCAACATGGGAGCAATGGTACACCCTGATAATAAATACCCCCAAAATCGCTAATCCTTCTATGTCTATAGCACTGCTTCTACCAGAGGCAAATGTGCATGGCAAATGTGTGTCCTATTATTCACCCATGTTATTCTTTTTATTTTCCATTCATTTTTCAGTACTGAAAACCTGGCCTTCAAGTTGCAGAGCCTTGAGAGATGCTTTAAGGTGTACCACTGTAGCACTTTATCTTCTGTTTTCAATGCTAAATGTCATGAAAAAAAAGTTTAGGGCATTTGTGAGCAGTCATAAATCCACAGTGTTTCACTGAGATTAATTCCAGCTGTGGCTGAGGAAAAAGCTCTGAAACAGTAAATAAGCCATTTAAAGCACAGCGTGTGAGTGTGCCCTCCGAGCAGACCTGCGTTCCTGAATGAGAAACTACACCATGAGCCCTGCGGGCATGTCTGCTCAGCTTAATACAGTTTACAGCACAAAACCTCCAGAATGGAAACGCTGCACATGCATGCACGCACACACACAAGAAATTTCAATCTCCTTATAACAAGGTGACCTGCAGTTACTAATCCATGAAATTCATTTAGCAGTTCTGTCCATGGTTATGGCACAGTCTGGATCCGCTGTAATGAATGCTGGGTTGAATCAGACATTCCAATTGTCGCTTTTTTAATGCTCAGCTTTAAATTACAGAAACTGTAAAGTGAATACGCACATATAGAATAGTGGATTCTTTTCTCGCTTCTCAACTCACTATTAGGTTATTACAGCTGCAGGTGTTCGTTCTATTCTATTCTACGGCATTCAGCAACCCAGCATTAGCTGTGATTAGAAAACTATCTGTACAAAGTTGGACCTGAGATAATTACCTAAATCCTTCTTTTTCTGAAAGCCACAAGTGTTGACTCAGAATGACATCAGCCCACTATCACTATCAGGAACTGCAAATGTCGTACCTTTTATATGACTTCCAGTTAGGCATAACCAACATGACACAGAAGAACAAAAACGAACACCACTGAGTTCAAGAATCCATCCCCTATTTAAGTTACAGTGAACTCAGAGACTATTTTATTAGCTTCATTCAGTGTAGAGGTTCACTCTGTAGTTCTACAAATACAGACAGTAATTTAGTTCTCAAAATCCCCACAGGACCACCACAGAGCAGGTATGATTTGGGTGGTGGATTATTCTCAGCGCTGCATTGAGACTGATGTGTTGGTGTTGGGTTAAAAGGGAGTTGATTTCGTATGAGTGGATCAGACACAGCAGAGCGGCCAGAGTTTTTAAACACTGTGCTTACTCACTGTCAACTCTTGAGGCACCACCATGTTAGTTCACCTTGAAGGTGTAAAGTCAGAGACATAACTCGTTTGTTGCTGCACAGTTTGCGTTGGTCGTTCTCTGGTCTTCATCAGTGGCCAAAAGGACACTGCCCGCAGGACACTGTTTGCTGGACAACTCTCAGTCTAGTAGTAACACTGACAGGTTTAAACTCTCCAGCAGCACTGCTGTGTCTGATCCATGCATACCAGCGAAACTCCAGTAATTAATCTGATCCAAATAATACCTGCTCTATGCTGGTCCTATGAGGATCCTGACCACTGAAGAACAAGGTGAAATGGGGCTAAAAGTATACACAGCAGCAAATGGAGTCTAGAGTCTAATTCTAGATTTACTGATTGTAGCTAGGGCGGCACAGTGGTGCAGCAGGTAGTGTCGCAGTAACACAGCTCCAGGGGCCTGGAGGTTGTGGGTTCGATTCCCACTCCGGGTGACTGTCTGTGAGGAGTTGGTGTGTTCTCTCCGTGTCCATGTGGGTTTCCTCCGGGTGCTCCGGTTTCCTCCCACAGGCCAATAACACACGTTGGTAGGTGGATTGGCGACTCAAAATTGTCCGTGTGTGTGTGTGTGTGTGTGTGTCTGTGCTGCCCTGTGAAGAACTGGCGCCCCCTCCAGGGTGTATTCCCGCCTTGCGCCCAATGATTCCAGGTAGGCTCTGGACCCACCGCGACCCTGAACTGGATAAGTGCTTACAGATAATGAAGGAATGAATGATTGTAGCTATAAGGTCAGTGGAACTGATAAAATGTTATTCTAAGTATGAAAAGCTTACACTTTGAGTATGAATCAAGCAAAAGTGATGTTAATATATTACATCTTACACAAAATATTTAAGGGAATACTCTGGTATTTTCAACCATCGTTTAATGCTGCGCTGGCATCAAAGAGCTGACAATCACAGACAGTAATTTAACTGCAGCTCCCTGTAGCCGAGAAAGAATGCCTGTTCGTCAATAGACACTCTTTAAAAACTGAAATACTTTTTATTGTATTCCACAGATGCAGCAGATGAAAGCAGGAAAACAGTGAATTATTCCAATAATGCTAAAACCTGAAACTGATTCTAAATACAAAATCAGACAATACTTTAGGTCTCTACTGACATTCGGATGATTGACCGATTGATTGATGGGTGGATTTACTGATTCCTTCATTGACTCCTTCATGTTTGCATTCATTCCAATTTCTCAGCCTACAACTTACAACAGGGAAAAAGTCAAAGACTGTTTTTTTGTGCTCAGTCATGTGCCTTTGTCACATCTTCAGGACTTTTTCAGAGCAAAGATTCTACAGCAAAGTTTCTTCTTTTGTGTTAGTGCTCTCAGTAACATCTTCCTAGCAGCTACACATTCTTTCAGAGCTATAACACAGTTAAAGGCTACATAAGGTTGAATATCTGGTTTTGGTTTGTTATGAAACGCTGATAGAACCTAATGACTGGGAGGAGTATCTTTGTTCTAACTGTGGGGACTGTGCTACAAATGTAACTGCTTAAAAATAAATCCATTAGCATACAGGCCCTGTGTTACTATTCCCCACTCCTCTCATTATATCCACATGGTGTTATGCGTCGATTTAGCTCAATGTGGTCACCAGTCCTGCTAACCGGTTCGCTATGGGAGTTAATAATATGCTCTAATCACAAATGTTAGAAGAGCGAGAGGTGTTAGCTTCCAATGTCCCCCCATGAGGCCCTGTGGAAACCATTATTTTGCTGAGGAAACGATCCTTAAGAAACCTTGAGCAGGCCCAAAGACAGGCTCCCAGCAGGCTAAAGTAGCTTGTCTCATAAAATATCGCAACAGCCGAGCATGACACTCAGATTTCTGTCAGGAAGGGGGTAAACGGTGTCTCTGTGATGGGAAAGGCTAATAACAACAACAACAAAAAAAACTGTATCTCATCAAACTCCAGAGCAGATGAGTATTTCTGTGCTCCATTGTGTAGATGTGTGAATATGGAGGTTATAAAATCATCCTTAATTACACATTTGTCACAGGAGAAGCATTCCGTCATTGCTCCATGTGTGTTAATAGCACTTTCTCTCTGCGATGATTAATTCAGCTAAACCCACATCTCAGTTCCTCATTATAATCCAAAACTTTTCCCTGCACGTCTTTCATGTGCTTCCCCACACGACTCATTTCTGCCTCTCCGACTAAGCAAAAACATTTATTCAACACCGGCTTCAAACAGTGGCACTCCCTCGAGACGAACAGTTTGACAACATTGAAAGCCTGTCATGTTTTAACATGGGTATAACGAAGCAGAGGGATTTCCACTAGGGGAATTCAATTAATGATATTTATGTCTGACTCAACATCGTGTACATGCTGTACACTCTACCACTAAGAACATATAAGAGGACCATTCCTGTCCTCTAGACTGCAGGACAATGAAAAGACAATTAATGTTATTTTTGATGAATCTTTTATTAGCAGCATGGTGGCGCAGCAGGTAGTGTCGCAGTCACACAGCTCCAGAGACCTGGAGGTGGTGGGTTTGAGTCTGTGAGGAGTTTGGTGTGTTCTCCCCGTGTCCACATGGGTTTCCTCCAGGTGCTCTGGTTTCCGCTCACAAAAACACACGTTGGTAGGTGGATTGGTGACTCAAAAGTGTGTGGTCATAGGTGTGAGTGTGTGAGTGAATGTGTGAGTGTGTGTCGCCCTGTGAAGGACTGGCGCCCCCTCCAGGGTGTGTTCCTGCCCAATGATTCCAGGTAGGCTCCAGACCCACCGCAACCCTAAATTGGATAAGCAGTTACAGATCATGAATAAATGTATTAGTGAATTATAATCTTTTATTAAATCAAATGACGTACTTCCAGTTAATCAGTCTGACAGTCAGGAACTAGAGTTGCAAAGAGGTGGAAAATTTCCAATAAATTTCCAATAAATTACAGGTAACTTTCCATGGGAACTTTAGCTCAGGAACTTTGGAAAAGTTCAGAAAGGTAAACTTTCCATGAAAATGTTGGGAACTTTTGGAATTCATGGGAATTTAATGGAATTAATAAGAAATATTGGACAATTTAAAGGAACTATATCATGCACTTTAGGTAGTCATTTGGTCAAATGTGTTTTTTCAGTAGTGGTGAGTGTCAGGTTTCTAGAAATCATCTGGACATGTGCTGTACATGTGATGGAGGAATGAACAGTGCAGGGGGTGTGGTCTCAATAACCCTTCAGTGTGTAATGTGCCATATGCCTGGGATTGAGGAGCAGCTTTGCTGTTTTGGTATCAAATCTAATTATTTTATACTGAAGATTATGCTTCAGTATGTTTTTTCATGCAAGTTTCTAACATTTAGCTTTGAACATTCCAATTTTATTCCCATTAATTCCCGTTAATTCCCATAATTACCCATTAATTCCCATTAACTCCCATGGTAAATTTCCCAAAGAACCGATTCTCACTGATATTCCAAAGTATGTCTGTTTTTCTAAGATATGGTAGAGATTAGAATGCTCTTTGTTAAAACAGTAACATGGAAGATAATGAGATTAAGCACAGGGTCAAATGAAGAAACATGAGACAAAAGCAATTCCATCATGAAATGTGTGATTCAGGTTAAAGGAGTAATGCCAATACAGCACAAAAGACGAATACAAACAGTGTCTGATACCATCCTAATGTGAAAAATGCTAGAGATTATGTGAGGTTATTTGTGTTCTGCATGGTTGTCTCATTTGAGGACCCCCTTACTTTGTCATGTTCCAGCACATTCGGGTGAATGTTTACTGAAATCTGGGTTTTAATTTGGAGCTGCGCTGTGTAATAAGCTCTTAATCAGGGTCCTTCAGGTGCGTTCTAACCAGGTTACATCTGGCACATCATCAGCCTGCAGCTCCACATGCTCTCCGCCGTGTTTTGCTGATCAAATTCTCAGCCAGTCTCCTGACGACAGCATCATTTGTTTTGCATCTTGAGCGTTGAAAAGAAGGGTTTGCCGGCTGCCTTTGTGAGCCATTGAGTGAATATGACAGTGGCAGAGGAGGAGGAGTGCAAAGCAATGAGAAATAACAGAGCACCTGCACTGATACTAAAGAGATTTAGCATTATAAATGGCCGTGCTGATTTCTGTGTTTTCGGTTAGCAATGTAGCATACACCCTTAAAGTTTCCAAAAGTGTTCTCTGCTCTGTTGTATGGTTCTATAGATCTATTTTGTAAAAAAAGGGGAGACTCATCAAAGGTTCCTCACACACGGACATGTGATTCTCATGTCGTAATCAAGGTCTAAATCTGAATCACTTTTTGTGACTGAGATGTAAAAGCGTGCAGAGCCATTGTGCATTAAAGACAAACAATTTCTCCTTCAAGAAATAGTATCTTTAAGGGTAAATTTCTATGTAAAACCACTGACATTAATAAGGACGCTAAAAATGTTCAAGATCTCTTTAGTATCAGTCCAGTTGCAGTGTAATTTCTCACTGCTTTTGCCTTCTCTGGAATCTCTGGTAAGTTTCAGCAACTTCTAAAACAATAAATACATTCATTCATTATCTGTAAGCGCTTATCCAATTCATCCAATTCAGGGTCGCGGTGAGTCCAGAGCCTACCTGGAATAATTGGGTGCAAGGTGGGAATACACCCTGGAGGGGGCGACAGTCCTTCACAGGGCAACACAGACACACACACACACACACACACACACACACACACACACACACACACACACATTCCAATAAACACATGATCATTAAAAATAATACATTTATAAATGTATAAAATCTGTGTTTCTTTTTTTATCCACAAGCCAAATCAACCAAAACAACTCAACATTTCATCTCCTCTCCTTTTTAGCTATTTATATATCTCATGGAGGTGCCTGCAGATAGTTCAGATGAGAAATTTTTGATGCAGTTGAGGAGTTTAAGAAGAGATGTGGGTTTATTTCCTCCCCAAAGAGAGCAAAGCTTCTACATCCATAAGACAAACACCAGCTGTTTACTGACAGCAAACAGTCTCTCTCTTTCCTGAGCCAGGGATACCTCAGAGACCGGCAGGAGAGCGGAAGAGAGGGGGTAGGAGATCCGTCTCTGAAGAGAGTCTGACTTCACTGTACACTGTGACTGGGCTAGATGAAACTTACATTTTATTCAAGTGCATTCATCCAGGTGACGCATTTTAGGCCTGGAAACTTTTCTCATAACTGCACCTACAATTTTAAAAATAAAATGTACAAAAAGGGTTCTTTGCACCAGTATCATAGACGAAACACCTTGGTTTACAGTAGAAGCTTTCAACCGAGTGTTTCAGCAGAAAGACTCTACAGATTTTACACAACACCAAATGTGGCTCTTCTGTGGCAGTCATCGTAATTGGTCCTAAGGCTCATAAAGGTCCCATCTTGGCTCTAAATTTGCAAGACGTAGAGCTACAACAAAAAATGTGGACTGCCTGGGTGTCCCAGTGCTCCATTTGAGAAACCACTGTTCTGTTCTGTGCTGTGAAGTACTGTTTCCAAACCTGGTCCTGGAGGCTCAGTAGCCCATTTCAGTGTCATCACTGCTTTAACAAACTTACTTCAACTCAGTAAGGAGCTGTTAATGAGGACCATTACCATTTCCAGGACCATTTCTGGGAAACAATGCTCTAAAGAACCCATTTTGTTTTGTAAGAATGTAAAAGAATGCAAAAGATTTCCCAGTAGTAATCAACATCTCTGTATGTTAAATTTTTGAATCGCAAGGTCTTTAGAGAGCAATATCACCAACAGTACAGAAATATTTATCAACCGAAGCACATTAAATTAAATACGTCTGATTCAAAGAGAAAATAGCTTTAAAGATCTACCACATTTCAGAAGTGTCATTTTAAATTCATATGATTGTTAAATATTGCTTCTTCTCCAAGATCCATTTAGTTTCCACTTTTCCATGGCTGTCCCCAGATGTTCCAAGGTTAATAAATGGAGTGTTTTTTTTTCCATTATTACAACATCTATGACTGTAACAGAACTGAAATTAGAAGCAAGGTTGCCGAAAGGGTGTAGTAAAAAAAAAAAGTGATATAAGACACTTTCCTGTAAGTGGATATCTTTAATGTATGACCTTAGCAGGTGTAATAACTTCTGTATATAGGTTTTGTCACTGTCTACGCACTTGACAAACTGCTTAATTTGAATCAAACATGTTTGCCCTCAATAATTCGAGTCGGTCTGTGTGTGTGCAGTGTTAAAAGCCAGTCAGCAGGCAGGTAAAAGAGCAGGGGTGCATGAAAGATTCATGGCGAGCACTGGTGAAAAGCCGGCGACTGCAGTGTGAGTTCCAGCTCCCTCGGGGCCCACAGGGCCGCTCGGAGCTTAGGCTGCCCCACCACACCGTGAGTAAGTGCTGCTTTGTTTCATTGACATCCTGCTTCTCTCGCTCTACCTGCCAGGACAGCCAGAACACACACTGTCAGGCCCCAGCTTTGATTTATGAATCCGAGCGGCCGACCCCCAGGTGCAGTTGGAAAGATAACATCCAGCATGGACCAACGCCCATCATGGACGCCCATCTCTGCTTTCTTTTCTGAATCACGTGCTTGAGTGTGAATCGGTCTTAGTGTGTATGTGTGTGCATGTATCCTGGTTTACCTGGAGGGCTCAAGTACACTACAGGCCAGAACATCCAGAGGCAACCTTCCGGCTGGAGAGCCAATACTTTATAACAACCCACCCAAAACAAATCAAGCTGCAACAACAAACGCCCCGGATACTTAGCCTCCAACCAAAACAAACTACAGCACTTTGGCCTACGTAACTGATACACCACATGAGCTGTCCATGAAGTAATATCTTGTTATGTGTAGCTTTAAAGGAGAAGCATAACCCAGGAGCTCGTTATAATTTCCAAAACAACAAATAAGCACATTCCCTCTACCTGCTTAAGTACTTTGATTTAACTGATTCACACCTAAAACTTTCCGATTCACACCAAATTTCTGAAAGGAAATTAATAAATTCCATAGCTTTCAAAACACAAGTTTTCACCGAAAGCCATCAGTAAGAGCTGTTAAAAGAGGAGACACCTCCAATAATAATTCATACTGAGTAACAATAACCAGCAATAAAATGTCGGATATCCTGATGAATTTAAGATAGAAATGTTATTAAAATCGCCATAATTGTATTTCATGTTTGTTTGTTTTGAGAAGAGAGGGATTTAAATATGTAAATTAATTATAATGTAACAGATGCAATAAAATTCCCCAAAAAATTAATTCATTCAGTCATTCATTCATTATCTGTAACCACTTCTCCAATTCAGGGTCGCGGTGGGTCCAGAGCCTACCTGGAATCATTGGGCGCAAGGCGGGAATACACCCTGGAGGGGGCACCAGTCCTTCACAGGGCAACACACACACACACACACATTCACTCACACCTACAGACACTTTTGAGTTGCCAATCCACGTACAACGTGTGTTTTTGGACTGTGGGAGGAAACCGGAGCACCCGGAGGAAACCCACACGGACACAGGGAGAACACACCAACTCCTCACAGACAGTTACCCAGAGCGGGAATCGAACCCACAACCTCCAGGTCCCTGGAGCTGTGTGACTGCGACACTACCTGCTGCGCCACCGTGCCGCCCCCCAAAAAATTAAGGTGTGAATATAATTTGTTAAAATGTTTGACATTTTCCTTGGTGTGTCTTGTATCTGCCATGTTAACCAAATATAAAATAATACTTTAATATATATATATATATATATATATATATATATATATATATATATATATATATATATATATATATATATATATATATATATATAATATAATATAATATATATTAGGGAGGGAGTGCAAGGACGTGAGATGTTGGTGTGGTGCAGTTGAAGGTCAGGACACCAGTGCAAACATCTCACGTTTTAGCACAAAGCATTAATGTATTCTTGTAATTAAATCACAGTCCTTTTTTGCCATTTATTGTTAGGTTTTAGGATTTTTTTGCCATAAATAAGCATAGAGAGTCAGAAAAGGTACAAAATTTGCTGTTGTACATTCTAAGCTATATAAAGTGTAGTAGAAGGATTTGTGACTAAGGCACTGTCACAGAGGGACTTCCAAAAAGGCATAAAGCTTGAATACTGAAACAGATAAAAACAGATACTGTAGAATCTGTCTGGAGTAGTAACAAACAATTAGAAATGACAAAAACCAGACTATGTTGCACAGAAGCAGCAATTTCTGGTTATAACATTTATCATAATATAGTGGTCTGAATATTGCAATGTAATTTAGAACAAACAGTCAAGCAGGCAAATGTATTAACTCATCTGTACAGGTGGTGTGATTGTTAAGGCAGCTTTAGTAAATCAGTGTTTTGGTTGGTTTCTCTCTCCCCACCAGCCAAGTTCTCAACAGCAACCAGTGAAAACAACCATATTGGCTTTACTTAACCACATTAACCATGAACACAGATTGACAGCACTTTTCTGTGCTGCCCTCACATCAAATAATACACAGCAAATGGCATTCAATACAGCCTCATACCCGCAGAATTGGGAGATTCAAAAACAATTTTGGAGTAATAAGTGGAAGCTGCTGAATGGAATGAAAATGCAAATGCGGCCACGCTCTGAAGTACATGTCTCAGACAGAGACAGGCAAGCGCTTGGCTTTATCCATAATATCCACAATCAGTGCATTATGAGTGTCATACAAAGGCACAACATGTTTGCATTTTGTAATTTGTGCCTTTTCATAAGCTTCAATAAGAAGCAAGAACAGGGGCAGCTAATGGGGAGTGATGGCAGTGAACACTCAGGAGGTGCAGGCAAAGAGATAATCTAAATTAACATGTTTCTTTTTGGCAACAAAGCAGACCATTTCTAAGGCCAGGCCAATATTCACATTTCAATCCAGATTCAAGTCTTGTCCAAACAGGGACAAAAAAAAACAATATCTATGGGCAATTTAACAGCAAACTAATAAACATTTATTTTATTTCAAATGGTCTCCACTCTACCATGGTCTCACTCCAATGAAAGATTTGCACTACGTGGGCTACATATTGTAAGGCCTTGCTGGGGCTATAGATATCTCAGAAGGCTGCTAGCTTTAAGTGAGAGAACTGCAAAGAGTGAAAAGCCAGCCCCTGTGGAACTTTTATATAAGAAATGCTGCATTTGAATGGAAAGCACCTGTAGCTTTTCTTTGCTTTCTTTATTTTAACACTGAACTCCAGAAACTGCTCCAGAACTGGCTCACAGCTAGAAAGCTGGAGGCCATTGACAGCAAATAGCAGCTCACTGCAACAGCTGCGCACCTCTCTGCCTAGCCACTGCCATCTTTGCCGCCCCCCGTTGTAAATAAACACAGATATAACATCAAGAGAACAATTTAGGGAGTAATTAGAGCAGATGAACAAACAGCGGCGAGCAAGAGGGGACTTGTAGCTGATTAAACTGAGCACCCAAACAGAAACAAAGGCAGCATCAAAGCATCGCTCCGTGCCTTTCAGCATCTCCTCACCACTTAATAAAACACCACACACACTCAGACTCCCATAACACCAGTCAGCAAAATGAATCTGACACTGCTGGAGTCTGGAGTGCTACTATATAGGCATATAGGGCTTAATGCAGTCAAGCCTGGAGAACTGCGACTCTCTCATTACATCTGGCAAATAACGGGTTACAGCAGAGAGCCAGAGAGAGCTTTCAAAGAACCCTCCTGTTCTACCCCTAGAATGGCGTAATTACGACATTTATAACCCCTGAATCCTGGAATTGAATTTAGCCCCCGCCTTAAAGCGTATGCTGGCATAAAAAGACTATTTGATTAAAGCAGCAGTTGTTTCATTTGCATCGCAGCAGATTGCTGAGCATTTCTATCCGGCCACGCAATCTGCATTCATTACGTGCAGCAAAAGCCCGCTCCACTGAGAGCGTTCCCGCGGATTCCTTTCCAGTGCAAACCCGACACAGAGGCTCCAGGCTCCTCCGCTCCCTCACCCAGCAGCAGCCTGCTATCAAAAGCAGCCCAAAAATCGGAGGTGAGACATTTTGGTCTCTTTAATGTACAGAGACGTGTCTCCTTCCCAGCTGGGTACTGGGTGGAGGCGGTCAAAGTGGCATGCAGATGTAATCTGGAGCTTTGGTGTCAGTGGGGGAGTGTGTGAATGCCACTGCCTGTTTGTGTTCACAGTGGGAGTGTATGGCTCTCCGTATGGAGCCCAGATGCACACGCCATGCGGATGAACATAGGCATGCTGAGACGCAGCTCTGGGCCTCCCGCGCTGGCGTGTTTAGGTATCTGTGAAATAAGCTCTCGCAGATCCTAGAACAGGCCGGCCAGATCACACTACATTAGCCACATTAGCCCGCTCTTACAGCAGCCCTGTAAATGGGCCTGCCATATCGTATGGCTGCAATCTGCTCTGTTTCAATAGAGCACTCAGCTTGTGTGGCTACATTAGCATTGGCTTGGAAAGATCATAAACAAAAGCTGGGACAGCACTGCTTTAATTCTGAGTAAATAAAAACAAATTAGCTGCCTGATTCATGCAAGGAACAAAGTATACTCCAGAAGCGCATCAATCTTAAAAGTCAGAATTAGAACATCTGTGAGTGGATTCCAGTTTACTGCCAACAGCACACTTAAAACACTCACATTTGTAAGATACCATTTTAAACAGATATTTTTATATCCAGGACTTTTTAGCACATGTGGCAGTGGACTTAGTGAAGGCAGGAGCTTAGAGACTGGATGACAGCGTTGAGGTCTATGACTCACTGCCTCCTTCAACTAAATTACAGGTATAATCCCCAAACGGCCTTCCCAGGACCTGAAGCCCAGTCATGGCACTTCCCGTATATCTGTTCTCTTTTTCAACAGGCTGCAGATATCCCCCTGTAACTGGGGGTTACGGTGGACAACAGAGAAAGACTAAAAGGACATACACAGCCATTCTCAAAACATAAACCACTCAAAGGAAAATAGAAAACAAAGGAACATGATAAACACGAGCGAGAATATGTTCATGTTTATACATAATTTCTTCTGGTATTTTCTGCTTTTTGTCAGGTTAAAGATGCAGTGCTGTGTAAGCCTCCCTTTTGTGTAGTTTAATGGAACAAAACCAAAACAAGTTAAGATGCCATAAGATAAAAAACAATTCATACTAAACAAACAACACACAGAAACCTTAGTAACTGTAGTAACAGTCAAATCTTTACTTTTATTAAAAGACGCCTTCTCAATTAAATCTACATCTACATCTCAAATGTAGGTAAACCCAAGATTTGATGGTGTGTCCATGGTTCTGAGAACACCAGCAAGTTGTTTCTTTGATAGCATTGTGTTGTCACATTGGATAGGAACATCGGGGGATTTTTTGTGTCTGAAAAGAATAGTTCATGCAGGAGCTGTTTTGTCTAGACTGAGCCAGCATAAGTTCATTAACTTTAATAGTGCACGCACAAATAACATGTGCAATATATTTGGGAAAAAATTTGATGCCGAATGTTTTGAATGGTAGCAGTCCAAAGCTCAGTACTGTCACAAGCCTTGGAGGTCTGCAGCCAAAGTCCCAGCCACTGAACACACTGCTCGTTCTGTAGTTTAGAGCAGAGAGATGCACTGGCAGCCCCACCCTGATCCTGGCCCAGTCCAGGCCACTGGAGAGGTTAAATGTCGAAACACAGTTAGTGTGTGTGTGTGTGGAAGGCTCGTACTGCCCACGCTGATAAAAGGCCATTATGCAGCTTTGGAGAGGCAGGCGCAGAGGCAGGGCTGTGCCAAAGAGCTGATATTACACAGCACAATCTCCAGCAGCCTTCCCAGAACACACGGCCAAAAGCAAGCCAGACACGCCCATTCCTGGAACTAACACTCACGCTCTCGTTCTCTCTCTCTCTCTATCCAAAGCACAACCCCCCCCACCCACACAAACACACACACACACACACTCTCATCAACATGCTGTAACATACTCACTTATTCTCTCTCTCTCTCTCGCACATACACACGCAGATGCACACACCCTCCGCCCAAGTCCAGAAGAAAAATCAATATGCATCTCATCCATTACAGCACTCACGAATGGGTCAGGGACTTTCCTATTTCTTCTCCTCACATTATACAGCTCCAAGACGCCAGCTCCTTATTCACTCCTGTGTTCACTCACATCAGCTAATAGCAGCTTTTGACTTATCATTCAAAGACCAAGTAGTGGCTAAAAGAAACTTTAATTATGTGTATCATCAAAAACACATCAACTGACCGATTCATGCTTAGCCCACTAAAGCAACTTTTTGGAGCAGCTGTAGTGCTCCGTCAAAGACTGTCCAAATCCTGGAAGTGGTCACTCGGAAACTGTGAAACTAGGTGAGAAACCATATGGTTTCTGAACCAAACTTGAATTCAACAAATACTACCACCTCTGGGGCAGCCTATGCACCAGCACTATGGTCCAAAAATGCTGAAAATGAACTTGGAGCCAAAAACCTAAAATCAAAAACTAAATTCATCACTTCAAAGTTTGAGTTCAACACTGATGAATAGAAAGTCTGAATAGGGTACAGTGTCAGCTAGAAAGAAATTCATAAACTTGCTAATTGCAAAGTATTGATTGTGGCATTATCAGGATGATGACGTGAACAGTTATCGTTCCAGACCTGGTTTGTTGGCATTGGTGTAGTATAGTGTCACTGTTCTCTTGATAGCTGGAAAAATGACACTATATCAAATCAAATCATCAAATTTTCTTTATATAGCACTATTCACAGCAAAAAGTCGTCACAAAGCAGCTTTACAGAGATCCGGGTCCAAGCCTCCTATGAGCAAACCAGAGGCAACTGTGGCAAGGAAAAACTCCCTCAGCACACGAGGAAGAAACCTTGAAAGAAACCAAGACTCATACGGGGAACCCATCCTCCTCGGGTTGACACCGGAGACACAACAGAGAACAGAACAGAAGTAAAAGTGAACTGAAGACAGATGAATGGGTTATAGTAATATGAATGTAGAATATTAGTGATATATGAGTCTGAGGAAGGAGGAGGTGGTCAGTGATTCTGTGTGAGTTAAAAGTAGGTGCAGAGTTAATTTGAGATAAAACAACATGGCCAAGCATGATAGTGTAGATGAGACAAGGCCAGGATCTTGTACAGGACACACAGGGGCTGGATCAGGGCAACACCTGGAGAGCAGCCGGACGTCTCAAAGCATGAGAGAGACAGGAGAAAGAAAACCAGACGAAGGGAAAAAATAAAAATAAAGAGGTTAGTAGGTTTATGGTAAAGAACGGGCAAAATTGTCCTGTGGAAAAAAAAAAAAAAAAAAAGTTTCCATGGGTCAGGCAAGAGAACCCAGCAACAGACAGTATGTTGGTGGGTACCAGAAAGCTAACTAAAAAAGCTGTAGCTATGGTAGTATGACCGGGTTAATACAAAGTAGTGATAATATGAAAACCAGCTCTAACAGCAGTGGAGAAGGAGTAACCTGAAAGTGTAGTGATTAACCACAAGCTTGTTTGAAAAGGTAGGTTTTTAGTCTAGATTTAAAGCGTGTCTGAGCCCCGAACAGTAACCAGAAGGCTATTCCAGAGTTGAGGAGCTTTGTGAGAAAAGGCTCTTCCTTCTGCAGTGTTTTTCTTAATGCGAGGAACTAAGAATATACTATTCCACCACCAACAAACAAGAACCTTATAGCCGTCCAATGGATATGGGACCATCTAGCAGTCCTCACTCTCCATGGCACTATCAAGACTTGCCAAGCAAAATCAGTTCAGACCTGACCAAGGATGATATTAACAATCATCATCAACATACCTTAAATCAAATGCCACAGGCCAAAGTGATCATCCTGGGTGGCAATGTTAAGGCCTATGTTCGCATGGATAGGACTAGCAGGAAAATGACAGACTATAACAGACTGCGTCAAACAATTTGACCATTGGGAACACCTATTTCTAAAATTAGCAAAAACATCAACTGACTTACAGTGATGCTTCCAGCAAGTATTTGGCTCCACTGAATTACATTCTGATCAAAAAGCCATTCAGATTGATTCTGAAAAAAATCTGAACCATGAGAAGGCCTGAGTGTGTCTAAAATCACCAATATGCTGTACTAACAATCCAGACTGGACTGGAAACATCTGACAGAAGCTGATCGCAGACAACTGTCCTGTCCCGTGTTGTGCAAATTGGACAATGCACATGAAGAACAAAAAGGGATCTCTAGGGTGATCCTGTACTGTGCCAAACTCCTATGTGCACATCTCCAGCACAGAATGCAAGTATGGATATCTGACCTCAATATTTTGGCCAGGTGAAAAACATGTAAAGTTGCCCAAGAACAAACGCTACCGCCAGCTCAATTGGAAAAACGACCATACAAGATCAGTACTGGAATAAAATTGCAGGTGACGTCAAGGAAGCAGTGTCCAAACAAGAGAACTACACTCTTTACTGTACTGTCTGACACCTAAGCCAAAGTGAAAGACCAAAGTGACAAACGACAATACCAAGAAGGCAGATTGAATATTTGTAAAATGTCTGAGTGCCAGCAAAATCGGAAGTTCTTTGAAAACCTGGAGAATCAGGACACACACCAAGAAGCACCAGTAGACCCACCGACCAGTCTTCTAATCATCCTGTAACGCCAATGGCTGTGACTGAGCCTACAATTAAAGAACAGAACGCAGCTATTTGATCACTTAAAACAGTAACTCTGCTGAAGTAGACCAGATCACAGTGGAAATCAACAAAGCCGGAAGTTATATCCTGCTCACTACTCTTCATCTCCTCATTCAAACAATATGGTGTGAGGAACAAATACAAAACACCTGAAAGAAAGCTGTCATTGTGTCAATTTACAAGGAAGGTGACAAACAAGATTGGAATTATTGTCATGTATGCCTTCTATCCTTATTGGGTAAGGTCTTCAATAAGACAACTTAATTGAGGCAATGGAGTGCAATAGAGAGTGAACATGTTCTGAAAAAGTCATTACACTCCTCAAAGCAAATATAAGCGTAAAGTGTAAAGTCCAGATCTGTTCAGTTCAGAAGAGGTTTCTATTGATAAAGGAATCCGCCAAGGTGTAGCCTCTCCACTACTGTTCAGCTTTGCAGTGGACACCTTCATGAGAAATTTTTTGATGAGGAACATGGTGTACTACAATGGAGTTTTAGGGGGGGAGTATAGGTACTGAGAATCAAGTCAGAATGTTCAGAGAATATATTCAGAGAATAACGTTATATATAATGTTTGAGAATAACAGGAAAAAAAATTTCAACTGACCTTCCTGTCACCAACAAAAGCTCTATCACTCATTCATAAGATCCTAAAATTAACACTGAAATTACCAAATGAACAACAACAGATGGTCTTTGTTTACCTCAAAAGCACATGAATAGAGCAAGTGTAAGAGTTAAAATACAATGAGTTGCTGGTCCAAGGGAAGAAAGTGGAATCTTCAAAGGAGACACTTGCCGAATTAGACAGGCTACAACAGCATTTGCCTCACTCAAATGGTCCCCATGTAAGAAGAACATCTCTACAATGACCAAAATCTGCATCTTCTGAATGCTGATCCTTCTCTATGGAAAAGAAACTTGGACTCCGCTCAAGATGGATTTTGAAAGATGGAAATTGGAGGCTTTCCAGATGTGATGCCTGAGACAAGTCCTGGGGACCTCACTTCATAAAACTATCAACAATTACACAATTCAAGCCAGATGTCAACAACAACCAGACATCAAGTTGCAGATAAAACAGCACCAACATAGATAGATTGGACACGTTCAGAATGGGTGTACGTCAAAGACCACACCAGCTCTTCTGGAGGCAACAACCCACTCATTGGTAATCCAACGCACTGCTTGAAATTAAACATGCACCATGCAAATCAAGAAATAACAATGGCAATGTATTTCTTAGAAGATCACACTCACCCAAATACTAGCTGCACAGCAAATTTGCCAGGATTAAATGAACACAATTAGTGTTATATTAACACTGAGAGAGTTAAGGTTTGAACAATTTGAATGTAAATTTAACACTAATAGTATTGATGTAACACTGCTGAATTTGCTGTGTAGGGACTGATGATGATGATCATTACTAGTACTACTTATTCACTAAGGAAATATCCATTGTATGCCTGGTTACAAATTTGTTTATGGCCTTTGTAAGTTTAAACAGGACCTGACTGCCCACATCTAGTCTGGGTTTTTAATCAGCCATGCTGGCATCAAACAAGTGAATGTATCTCCATATTTGGGTTCAGACAGGATTTTCAAACTCAATTAAAGCTCAAATTTCAATGAGCTACAACAACATAGCCCTGCTTGTTACTGTAATTGAAACGTGAAATGTTAGCATTACACTGAAAATCTTAACTCTTTATTGATGGGTGTGAATGGGATTTTTGCCAGTGTTCTGTAAAGCTTGAGTAACCTGGCAACAGTTGCTTTAAAAGAAAGGAGCTGTAAATCCATAGCATGTATGGTTCAGTTTCTTCTCGCTCCAAATCTGTATCTGAGATGAGAACACCCTATCATCAGTGTTCACATGGTCATAATATGTCAAAACAAAGAGTACATTTACTACGCTATCATCACTGATATCCCAAGATAGCCTAAATATATGACATGTCACACTGATAAATGGCTTGTAGAAAAACAGGATTCTTGCTCTGCTTTGAAACCAGATTACTGCTGTTAGCGGATATCGGTGACCTCCAATATCCCCATCTTTACATTTATCCTCCATTTTTAGAGTACAGGCATTACAGCGGGGTGCTTTTCTGCTCGAGCAGCCGAGCCTGCAGATCCATGAGCTGAAGAGCACAAGCTAAAGGCAGACATTTTACAGTTTTAAATAAGACTCCCCACTGATATGTGTCTGATAACATATCTCTCTTTCTCTCTCAAACACACACACACAGAGTTGGACAGCAAACTGAGGGATAAGGAACAGGAAATATAATATATTTAATTTTTTTTAATATGTCACTGGATTTTAATTGAATAATTGTGACTGCCTTAACATCAGCGCTAACATTCCAATAAGATTCAGTGTTCAAACAGTGTACTTAATTCCAGTATGATTCAGATGTGATAATGTGACCAAAATAAAGTTAAGCATTCCAACCTTGCGCTCTCCTCACATTATGTTCTCTTGACTAAAATAAAGTGTCCTTCATTCCACATCTAACGCAAACATTAGCATTATCCCTCTGAGAGAAGTCCTTTTGTTTCAGCGAATAAAATGTAATCCTTATTCTCCTTCCTGGCCGTGCAATCTGCTTCACCACTATTTTTATCGTAGCACAGGGGACAGGGAAATGTATGGATCATCATTTAAGCAAAGGCTCCATCAGCACGTGCTAGTGCAGCACGCAATTACAGTCTCAATTGCACCTCCGACCAGTTGTGGTGTAATTAACCCACAGCCCCCACCCACCCCCTCTCTCCCCCCTCCCAAATTTGAAAGAGAGAGCATGGAGGTAACATTTTTTTTTCTTTTTGCAGGAAGGGGGAGGAAAAAGACATCCATCCATCATAAAAACGTTATGCCGCAGCCAATTTCCACAAAGCTGCTAAGCTGATTGAGGCTGACCAAATCTGTTTCACCAGCTTACATCCCTTCAAAATGGTCATCTCACTTCCCATATCACGGGCTTTTACTGTTTCCTATTCCCCTGTTCTTGCCCGAGAGTTGGGAGTTGGCAGGCTTAGGAGGATAAAACACTCCAGCCGGCTCCCCTGCGCCGGCCCTGATATCTCTGTAGTGCAGAGCTTTCCCCATACACACACACACACACACACACACGCACACCCACACCCAACTATTTATTTGCCTATTTCATTATTCACCCTATTTGTTTTTTATTTTCCTGTCAAATGCTGGCCAATCAAAAACCACATCACATATACAGAGACACACATGCCAGCGTACAGAGTGATCCCACACATGCGCACCCCTCACCAAACAAACACGATCCCCCACCTCCTCCTACTAAAGTAGATTAAATTCACACTAGCCCTCATTTTAAACGGAAATTGGAACGATAGACGAGAGATTAGGAAGAGGGGGCAAGGTGCTGGCAGTAGGGAGAAAGAGACTAAGGGAGTAGCATCAACAAAGCCCCTCCAAAAGCTAATAATGTAAATGTTTCTCTTTTGCCACCTGTAGTGTGTCTGTGTGTGTGTGGGTGTGTGTGTGTGTGTGTGTGGGTGTGTGTGTGAGTGAGAGAGAGAGAAAGAAAGCGAGAGAGTGTGCTTTCTCTCTTCTTGCTGTTCTTTCTCTGTTTTGCCACAGCAGCAAATATCCTGTTGGCGCAGGATGCAGAAGCGTATCTGGCCCTAAAATCGATCAGGCTCCCGGCGAAGGGCTCCCATTCATCTCTCGCCCATAAAATTTGATTAGCGCTGACTACAGCACTGCAGGGAGATGGGCCGATATAGAGCCAGGCTACAGGAGACAGCTACAGCGTCCCGCATTTTCTGCTCCCTCTCTTGCTCACCGCTTCCATCTTTCTACATATACTTTGCATTAGCCTTGTATACCGGACCACCCAGCAGACCTCTTCTTGATCCAATTCTCTGCATTTTCTCCATTAAACAGAAATGGAAAAGCTGATGAGGCTTGTATTGATGCTAATAAAAGTAAGCCCACCCCCCCCACACACACACACACACACACCACCACCACCACCAATCAACCTCCATAGCTTAGCACAGCTTAGCCCCACCCCTATCCGCCCAGGTCAAGTGACTGGCCATGAGCCACGCCCTCTATCCCCACATATCACTGTGGCATGTGACCATGGCTTCCCACCAATCGCAGCTCCCTGAGCTCGGCAGTGGTTATCGGCAGTCCACGCACTGACAAGGAAACAAGAGAAGGAGAGAAAATAGAGTGAGACAGTCCTGGAGCTCAGCAACAAGGCAAAAGATTGTCAATCCGATAGCTGAGCTGAGCTATGAAATGGTCAGATGCAAAAAGGGTGCTGCCACAAAAAAAAAAAACATTTGCTAATTTATGAAGCAGTCGGAAACAAAAAGAACACACATTGTTGCACACTTCTGAAGACCAAGCCCTTTGTGAAACAACAGTAAATTAATATGAATATAAATCTGTAATGCCTCACTGACTGTCTGTAATTCATATACCAAGAGGCCTGCTTAAACCGATGAAAGTCTCAACCAGGCATTTGAGTGAATCCATCTTATAAAATGTGATTTATTACGTTCATGTCGATGCCCATGATTTATGATTCATTTGACATATCGACTCAAGCTTTAGATGCCTTGAGATCGCTTAAAACATCACCAGAACATCTTCTGAGGATTCATGTCAGCATTTGGGCACATAAAGAATTGCATTAGGTGGCAAACTGTCTGCCTTCGGGACCTTGGGAACAGTGAGCAGGTCACCCTAGTGCAGAGGTTTGAGAATCTTTTGTCATATCATCAATATGATAATAACAAGCAGAAATAATGAGCAAGCATCATCTGTTGTGTCGTTCAATCTTGCATGACATTCAAAACTTTCTGACAGTTCCAGCCAAAGTTGCAGGACTCGTCGAAACATGTCAGTTTGAGTAAGAGGGAATTTGTCAACAAAGGGCTTGAGTAATTGTCAAAGGTTTTTAAAAAATGTGCAAGCTGCATCACAAGGTTAGGATTAGTTTACTTTTTTGTTCCAGTGCACATTAAGCATGGCTTACTTTAAACAGTGTTAACCACTGACTCTTCAGTTAGCCCTTTATTGAAACACACATTTCTGTTAATTACAATGCACTCTGAGCTTTGCTTGCTGGGTTACTGTGTGTGTTTTAGGACCTACCTGTGTCTCCCGGACATGCTCAACGGTAAAGTTAAACCACACTCTGAAGCGAGGATTGCATGTGTCGGGCCGAATGAAGAGGTCAAACTCGAACTCACTGATGTAGTCTACACGCCCCAGATTACCTGAGAGACAAGGAGTCAGAAAGAGAGATTATAATCACTTCAGTCAAAAACATCTGCACAGTTTACAATATGAAAAGATTGGTTTGGACTTAATGCTTCCAAATCAGCCTTAACACTAAATCCAACAAATTCTTAGATGCTAATTTTCCATGTAACATTCACATTAAAGCCAGGATCCAAGGTTTTCCAGCAGAACATTGCCCTGAGGAAAACAAAAACTAAACATTTGATCCATCAGACCAGGCAATCTACTTTGATTGCGCCATGGCCCATTCCTGATGTTCACATGCCACGCAGACACTTGGATAGTCAAGATGGGTCTGCAGCAAAGCAGCCCTATACACAACAAGCTGTGATGCACTGCATGTATTGACACCTTTCTACCATTCGTAGCCTGTGGGCCAGAGGAATGTGGCAATTCGGGCCAAAGCCTTTGCATTTTTAGTTGCCGGAATGAGAAAGGAGATGGACGTATTGACACCTGGACCTATGTCACTACCCTTTGTGTTGTATGAACTGAATTTATTCTAGCATTAACAAATTAATGCTTACTGTCCAGATAAACCACTAACTTTTTTCATATTATATTCCTTTGCAGAGGACCGTATGTGTATTCTCCAACATGCCAACAAGCAATGGTAAATTAATGCTGTCTGTCTTCGAAAGCTGTATCTATTTTGAAGGCTCCCACACATACACAAACACACAAGCTGGATGGGGTGGATGAAGGCAGCAGAGAAATTTGGCGGCCGCTAAGGTGACAACTGAGACAGCTTTAGCAGCAGATCAAAAAAAACAGCACGAGTCTCAACATGGCAACCATAAACAAACAAACAAACAACAAATCATAAAAAAGGTATTTTATCAGTAAAGCGAGTATTCTGTAATGTACGCTCTACGGCAATGTCAAATGTCAAGAAATAAAAGTTCATATGCTCTAAAAGCAGGAACAGGCCAAAGTAAGGCACTTTGGCTCCTTTTACAACACATCAGGGAAAAGACCAAATGCCAAAACTGTTAAAAGCCTCAGGTATATGCATAAGGTTCACAGTGGGCAAGCTCAGGAACATCTGAGAAACAAGTCAATTCTGTTATTTTAGTGCAGGTGTGATAATGTCTAAAACTAAAAGGTCAAATAAAAAAAAAAAGACAGTCATTGTAATCATTTCAGTAACAGGTCTACCATGTTTGAACACATACATTTTTCAAATTATTTAAAGGTGCAGTGGGCGTTTATCATCACTGCACAGCAGTACAACACATTGTACACCTTGCATTTTAACCCATCTGTGGCACACAACCTGCACACATTAGTGATTAGGGGCAGTGAGCACAGACAAACCTGAAGCATTTGGAGGTCAGGCTCTACTCTCAAGGGCACTTAAGCCATGGAAGTTGATGTAGGAGAGAGCACTTTTTCTTCACTCCCCCAGCCCACCATTTTCTAGGCTATATTCAACGTTCAGGCTATATTAATGTCATTTTGTTTGGACATACTATAATACCTCCCATGCCTTAACACAGTCTGTTTTTTGCAGGCTGCCAAAGCCATAGGGATAAAATGTGCTGCTTCAATATTACAGGACAATACTAAAGTCTCTGCACTGTGACTGGTGTTTCCACCTCTTATTATGTGAAAACACAAACAGAGAAATAAGAGCACTGATTATGAAAGAAAACCAAGTGGAAACGGCTAAAATTCCTGAGCTTGTGTTCCTCACTCGTGGGTTCTCATGATAAACAGAGCTGGAGCCTTTTCTCATTTAAAGGAAGAGGCGCTTAAATGGGTCATTCCGAACAGGGCTGTGTACACAGGGGGAGAACATTGTTTTGATCCAAAGCATGTCACAGATGTCTCAAGACCCCAGGGAACTGTGTCAAGTTATGAACAAACTATCCATCCATCCATCCATTATCTGTAAGCGCTTATCCAGTTCAGGGTCACGGTGGGTCCAGAGCCTACCTGGAATCATTGGGTGCAAGGCAGGAATACACCCTGGAGGGGGCGCCAGTCCTTCACAGGGCAGCACACACACTCATACATTCACTCACACACACAGACAACACCAACGTGTGTTTTTGGCCTGTGGGAAGAAACCGGAGCACCAGGAGGAAACCCACGCAGACTCAGGGAGAACACACCAACTCCTCACAGACAGTCACCCGGAGCGGGAATCGAACCCACAACCTCCAGGCCCCTGGAGCTGTGTGACTGCGACACCGTGCCGCCCCATGAACAAACTATCTGTAAAAGCTGTTTATACTGATGTCTAAGTTTTTAACCTTAAAATATGTGTTATAGATTGTACCAAGCTAGAGTTAAGTAAATATACATATACAGTTGATAAGTTGAAAGAACAAATAAACCACTTATGATTCCCATTGAACATTATTTAACCCTATTCCTAAAAAAAAGTAGAGGCCTGCAAAATGGATGATTTAAATAATGAAAACTTGTTGTTTTCTGATATCGAAGTTGAATCACAATCTGAAAATATGCATAGCATTCCACTCCTAATGGAAGGAACCTAATGGTCAGTCCTGTGGACAGGTGATCCATAAGGGTGTGGGGAAAATGCCATCCGCATCCTGGGGACAAAGTGTTGAAGACACCACCTGGTGGCAGGTAGCTCAGAGCTAATTACTGACAGATGGGGTGACCACCACACAGTCAGAACTGAGAGGAACACAGCGCTGCCCTTCTGTCAGCCAACAGCCGCTTAGCCACTAGCCACACACACACACACACACACACACACAGACAGACACATACACACACTCCCTGCACTTCGCCAAACTTCTCACAGACACTGCAAACACACAGTGAGTGTACACTCCAACCAGAATTCACACAATACACACACAACAAATCCCCCAAAAACTTCCACAAGAACTCTTCCCACACTCTGAATGACTGGCACAGAACTTGTCCTTCATATGTTTCTGAAGCTGTTTGTAAACATGTGGAGGAAATCTCCACAGGACAGATGAAATGCAACTCAGTATGCAATGGGAAGGACCCTTAACATTGAATTACTGCAACAACTCATTCACAGCGGTCAATTTGGATGACTTTCTTTAGGCTAATCTATGCATTTCTGTCAATCAGGATTAGTCTTTCATTCCATTTGTAGGGAAGATTTGGAAAATGCTTGTCAGATTAAATGAATATTGGCGCTTTGTCTGATCAGAGCTGGAGCCAGTGCTCTAGCACAGAGACCGTGAATACAACTGACTGCAAAAGGAGTGGCTGGCAGATAAGTCTATAGATTACCAGACAGCTATGACAAAGGTCAATGAATGACCTTTTAAACATATCCAAATGAAATGGATACACTCCTGTGTAACTCAAACATGACACACGGCTGAACAAAATTGAATTAGGTCTTGGATATAATATACTAAGATCGATACATTCAGAGCAGCGTGGTAAGTGAATTGAGTTTGTTTGTGTGTGTGTGTGTGTGTGTGTGTGTGTGTGTGTGTGTGAGTGAGTGTGTGTGTGTGTGTGTGTGTGTGTGTGTGTGAGTGAGTGAGTGAGTGAGTGAGAGAGAGAGAGAGAGAGAGAGAGAGAGCCGGTATACCGCTTCAAATGAGGTATCTAGATTAATGAAATCGGTTGCAGAGCCTAAAACCTCCAGGGCAAGTTCTGCTGGAGCAAGATGTATTGCTATTCCACATTCCTCTTCATATCTAAATATGAATGACAGACTGAAACATGCAGCACTGAGAACACCTCCCTACGGCCGAGCAGAGGCGAGCAAAACACACTTCACACCAAAAGGAACATCTGTTTTACTACTCTTACATGTAATTTTTATATCATTCTGAGCCATACACATCAACAGACCAATAGCAGAGGCAGACACTGCAAGACGAAGGCAAAGAGAGGCAGAGAATGAAAGAAAGCAAGAAGAAGTGAGGCAGGAAGGAGGACAAGGGCAAGGATATGAGAGAAAGGCAAGCAAGGGTCAGAAGAAAGCAAGCAAGGAAAAGACAGAGAGAGAGAGAGAGGGAGAGTGTGAATAAGAGGCAGGAAAAGAGGGAGAATGACAGAGAGAGATTCATAATCAGAGAAGATGAAGTCCTCTGTAGAATCAATGAGAGGAAACATGGCCAGCTGTGGATGCAGAGCTAGAAAACGGTGGACTGGTGGCCACAGCTGTTCCACACAGATGTGCCTTGTAATCCATCACTTTCCATTCCAGCACATTAACCATTTAAACTGCTTATGGAATCAGATAATGGGTATCAGCACTTGGTGCCCAACAAACTGTAGGTTCAATAGAAAGGTGATATACTGTATCTGTTTTATAAAACTTTACAAGGCCGCGTTTAGAAAGGGCCGATGAAAGCATTTGCTAAAACGCTGGAAATATTAATTTGCTCACATATCATGGCTCTACTTTTAACTCATATTAAACCCTAGTCCTGAAAAAAGGGTAGTCTGGAAAAACAGTAGAAATTCTTTCAGAATCTCAGGTTAGGCTTAACGTGGGTTCAAGAGGGTAACCCATGTAGAGTCAATCTATTCAGACCAGCCGTATGGAAATCGTGTCTTTTGTCTCTAAAGAGAAAAACTGCCTCGGATAACGAGAGAGGTTCTGCTGCATTTTAAATACACCTTCTTTGCTCAATACTAATCTAAAGTTGGAGGAATGTGTGCTACCCAGAGGGATTACACTGAATCAGGTAAAGCATCCCTTGCGGCGTGATCGAGAAGTGGAACCGTTAATGGAAGTACAGTAAATCTTCCCACTTACACTTGCCCTTAGCACAGAAAAAAAAAACCTATTAAAGCATGCTGTACATCCCCTCTGCACAGACAGATCACAGTCATTTGACTTTTCAGGACCACGGACAGCGTGTGCTGTAGCGAGTTGCTGACCATGGTATCTGGGCAATGACAGTTTTAGTGAAAGTTTTTTTTTTTTTTTTTTTTTTTTTTTTTTTTGAAAGAAGGGGAAGGCATACAAGGCCTCGAGGCTACACATCTAGTTCAGCTTGAGAGGAGTAGATACGGATACACCATTGATTTCAGTTTTAATTTTATGGTGCCTGACTCCAGAGTCGCTCTATGATGAGCTGTAATCAACGCTGCATCGCTCACTGCTTAAGCAAAATAAATAGGAAGGGAGAGGAGAGGTCCAGTCTTCGTAGCATGGAAGAAAAAATAAAACAAATGCTATTTTGCTAGACAGTGCACTGACAACACAGAAAACTCAATGCATAATAAAAGATGGAATAATCTATGACTGGATTTTAAGGTGTGGTTTAAGAAGCTGTGCTTCTAGAGATGTGCTTGTGTGAGTGCGTGAAGTAGAAAGAGAAAGGAGCACAGAAAAAAAGAGACACAAATTCCTTTCCAAACTATAATTCAACTCCACTTGAGACTCCTATCTACATACTTCCTCAAAGGAGTCTTCACCGGTTACACACCATATTAATCATCAGGCATTAGGAGAAAACACATGCAGTGCTTTGGATTTAACAAATTGGGTTTTCAACAAATAAGTGTTAGAGCTTAGCCCAGCGGAGGGCTGCACAGGCTTCTGAGGGAATAGACGCTGTTGTTTTCGCTGCCTGTTTTCACTTTACAGAATTACACACTGCACAGAGACTCTGGGCCAGAAATACTTTCTCATTTGCAAGAAGTTAATTCTGCCCTCTATCAACAAGCTAGAATAAAAAATTCAATATGGAGGAGAGAGTGGGAGGCTTGATCATCTGAGATATTGTGTGAGTGCGAGTGCATGAGTTCATGTGTACTCTCATGTGGTTAACCCCATTATGTAAAAGAGGGCGGTAAACACAGTTTTAGTTTTCCTCAGGTACACTAGCCATGCACAAGTATGGATTTATTGTGGGTGGTTTTAAAAAGAGGAGGTTACTCTCCATTTCCAGGTGTTTCACGCAGATGTTTATTATTAAGTGATATCATATGCTTTAACACGAGCTGAAAGTGGGGCTCTTACCAAAAATAATTAATTAATTAATTAAAAAAAAAAGACAAACTGGACTTTAAAGGAGCATTATTAGCATTCATCATAGGGCTTAGTGCAGAGCTGTTTTGCTAAAAAGCATTTCACTCGATTTGTGGCACTGGGCTGGGCCACTCCTACATGGACACACACGGGGAGAAGACAGCTAAACTAATCCCATTACAGTGCTACAAGCCAGGCCAGTCACACTGCTCATCTGGTACAATGGAGAATGGTACAGCCTGCAGTCTAGCACTGCCCGGAGCCTAGAATCAGGTCTACACACTGACATTCCTAAAACGAGACAAAGAGAGTGAGAGAGAGAGAGAGACAGAGTGAAAAAGAGAGAGAGTGAGAGAGAGAGAGACAGAGTGAAAGAGAGAGAGAGACAGAGTGAGAGAGAGTGAGAGACAGAGTGAGAGAGAGAGTGAGAGAGAGTGAGAGAGAGAGAGAGAGTGAGAGAGAGAGAGAGAGAGAGAGAGACAGAGAGAGAGTGAGAGACAGAGTGAGAGAGAGAGAGAAGCTTTTTGGAAGCTAAGCTTAACATGTAATCACATGAAAAGAATGGAACAGTACGAAAAAAAAAAACATGTCCAACTGTCCATCATTTTGATCTGTTTCAAAACCTAATGACCACGCTACAAAGACAGAATTTTACATCTCAATTAAGCACAGTCCCTGTTCTTTGAGATATAAATGTGCTGGATGCTAACATACCTGTTGATTACCTGTTGCGTTGTTTTTTTTGTTTTGTTTTGTTTTGGTTTGTTTTTTTTTTTGTCTTTTTTATATTTAAATATTTTCATTTAATAACTCATTCCGTAAGTGTAAATCACTGTAAATTAGTGATGAGTGTTAAGCGTAGTAAGCAAATGTAATTTAGTGACAACATCAAATTATAATCTACGCAAGAAGCATTACGTGAACAGCACATAAAACTAAGTTTGAAGAGTACATCACTAGTATAGATTTTAGAAACGCATATGTATTAGTTCACACATACTGATGAGGCCAGCTGCTTATATTTGGCCCTGAATGTCAGTACTGAATTTCAGAATTTCAGAAGGTCACAGGGCTAAGTGAGATTTTCATTATCCTCACCTATTAAATGACCATCTTGTAATGCTAAGTATAAGCTGGGAGTGAGAGAGAGAGAGAGAGAGAAAGAGTCTGTCAGAAACTAGACAAAAATAAAGGCAGTGGCCACAGACATCCCTCAGCCTCTATACGAGCTGTCACCTGTTGTTACAAGCTGCATGGGAAATTAGAGGGGACATGGTAGCATGGCCACCTCCTAAATGTATTTTTGCAATGTGCTCACTTCCATTATTGGAAAACACATCGGCTGTTCCCGCGGGTGAGAATTCCAGGACACAGACGACTGATAAAGCTGGAATTGATTCAAACCCCAGGAAAAGGCTGTCTGCCTCTGGACCTCAAGCCAAACTCTGTCCTTGCGTTTTTTTTTTCTCTCCTACAGAAAGTCTAAAGGCAAAGAGTCACCGTGGCAACATCAATCTGTTCTCCTGCCCCCCCTCAATTGGCCACATTTTTATCGTTAAATCTGGACCAGATTAGAGCCATGACCTCTAACTTTGAGGAACCCTGTAACAGGTGTCAGAACTGGGAGTGCCTGGAGATGGACATAAATCATAAATCATAAAGTCCTCCAGTGCAGCGTGGGATTAGATGAGCTGCGTTATGCAGAAATGCCAGCTCTGATCTCAGAGGGCAGTGGATACTAATTAATGACATCAATTACAGAATGTCACCAAATCACTAGGCTGTCATTAAAATGGCACTAAATAGTGAAATAATCATGCACATTAGCATTTTTATCAAAAATGAAATGGGGAAAGAAATGGAAAAGAACTAAGTGTCTAGCATCTATATTCTTGGAGGATATTGAACGCTCTCACCAACAGAAACTATCAGGCAAAAATGGAGCCGCATGGTGCCTAAGGACCCCAGTATGGTCTCCAGCCCACACGCTTGGCACCAATGATAAAGAGGCCAATGAATTTGAAAAGGTTCAAATGTTCCCTCTGCCCTCGCACCGCTATTTTTTTTTTTCCTTTTGGAGAAGAAGTGCCCAAAGCAAGTATGTTCATTTCATAACAGTTGGTAGGTCACAGGGAGCCATTCACTGTGAAATTTACTAAATTGTATTATCGATCTCAGCCATGAAACACGCTCTCTGTTCTGGAGCTCCAGACGACTGTAGGCAGACTGGAAAAGCCTTCCACAGAGCTCTTCCACAGCTGCCGTCAAAACCATTTATCTAATTTCCAGGAATCTGTGCTAATGATGGCTAATGAATCACTTCCTAAAGTTAATATTTTGACTGTGTCTTAGTTGGTTTCTTCGTCTTGTTTCTCTTTTTGTTGCATGTCGTATTGTTTCATGAGTTGTGCGGTGTTAGACCCCTCAGTGGCTAAAAAGCAGTCAGTTCCAATTTCATGCTATCTTTCTACAAGTTAATTATTTGGAGGCCCACAAAGGACAAGAGAGTCTCTGGCAGCAAAACAACACCCAGGTCCTGTCCCTTTGTATTTTTTTTTTCCTTTTGGTCTGTTTTGTTTTTGCATCATCCTTGCAGTTCTCTCTCTCTCTCTCTCTTTCTCTCTCTCTCTCTCTCTCTCTCTCTCTCTCTCAGCAATAAGAATAATCATTCCTGCAGAGGGTCTGAAGATAAAAACAGAAGGAGTTGGAGAGTCCTTGGCAAGCTAGCAGTGAGGAGGTCAACAGTGCTGCTAAGAGTAGCCGTTATCGTGCCTGGTACGGCGCTATCAGGGAGCCTGCACTCCTGCTTATTTACAGCTGGGTCTCCCTGCAGGGGCACACTCGCCTGCCCGGGGCTGATTGGCCTGTAATGAGTTCAGGAACACTGGGATGGAAGTGGAGAAAGGCAGAGGCACACACAAGGCTGAGAAATCCACTGCAACATCCATAGGTCACAGGAGCAGGAGGAAGGGAAAGCTTTCACTACGGGGTGGAATGAAATGTCACAGAGTGTGAACTGTTTGTGCTGTTCACTTTCAGCTCAGTGCGACATGCACACAGTCCCAGACCATGTACATACTACTGCCCAAAATATATTTTCAATCAATAGAGCATCAGACTGTTCCATATTGGCAAAGCCTACACCAATACACCGCCTACAATTAGTGGCTTTGCTTACACTAGAACCATCTTGACATGAAGAAAACCACCAGAAAAGCCTTTCTTTTTGAGGAATGAATGGTGTCCTGTTCACATGTTAGTGCTTAATATCGATATATAGACTGCACTGGTAAATATGAGCCCAAAATACAGGCACTTAACAATTAGCATGCGGCTAACATGTTCTAACCAATAGTAACTTCTTAAAATAAGCAAGACTTAACAGTTATTCACTCATTCATTGTCTGTAACCTACCCGAAATCATCGGGCACAAGGCAGGAACACACCTTGGAAGGGGCTACAGTCCTTCACAGGGTGACACACACTCACACCTACAGACACTTTTGAGTCACCAATCCACCTACCAACATGTTTTTGGACTGTGGGAGGAAACCAGAGCACCCGGAGGAAACCCACGCAGACACAGGGGGAACACACCAAACTCCTCACAGACAGTCACCCGGAGCGAGACTTGAACCCACAACCCCCAGGTCTCTGGAGCTGAGTGACTGCAACACTACCTGCTGCGCCACCGTGCCACCCATAAGAGTTAATAATTCAACTGAATCAAATGTAATTAATTCATGATTTGTCTTCAACCGATTTATCCTGTTCAGGGTCCCAGTGGATCTGGAGTCTAGAATCACTCATTTCACTCATCAACAAGTGTTCTGGGACTGTGAGAGGACACCGGAGAACCCAGAGGAAGCCACACAGACACTGTGAAAACACACCAAGCTCCATTCAAGGTGGGACTGAACCCACAAACCCAGGACCCTGGATCTATGTGACAGTGAAACTAGCAGCTGCACTTCTCTGTTGCTCCAATTAAATTCAGTTTTATTTATGGAGTCCTTTTTACAGCTGGTTAGAGTCACAAAGCAGCTTTACAGGATTCCGGGTCCTAGCCTGAAGTAAACAAGCCGATGCCACAGTGGAAAGGAAAATCTCCCTCAAAACATGAGGAAGTAACTTTGACAGGAACCAAGACTAAAAAGGAGGACCCTTTTGGACAACACCAGAATAAAAATGCCGTAAATGTGTTAAGATGTGTTCTGATAAAGTGTTACTGAGAGGCAGGTGAACAGTAAGTTCTCGGTGTAAAGGTGAGACACTCGGGCACATGCAGAACTCTCCATGGGAGATGAGTAAGAATCTGCAAACAGAAATATCAGAAACCAAAACCATAAACAACAACTGTGGAAAGCTTCATCCTGTGGGTCACATTAACTGTATTAAGACTTTGTCGGTTTCTACTTTAATAGTTCAAGAAATTTGATTGAGAACAGACCGTTTTATATGGACTTCATAATTTAAAACTGAATAATCAAAAGTTGCTTCAGGTCTGAATCTACCCAGAATCATTGATGCAAGACAGGAACACACCCTGGACGGGGCTCCAGTTCATCAAGATTATCAGTAATTTAGCTCCATAAAATTTGTTCAGTCATTGTCTGTTACCACTTATCAAGTTCAGGGTCGCGGTGGGTCCGGAGCCTGACCAGAATCACTGGGCACGAGGCACCCATGGAGGGGGCTGCCAATCTTTCACAGGACAACACATACTCACATATTCACTCACACCTATGGACACTTTGAGTCACCAATCCACCTACCAACATGTGTTTTTGGAACGTGGGAGGAAACCGGAGCACAATACTGATTGGGTTTTAGTAGGTACACATCCTTATGACATGGTGGCATCCAACAAGCACAATTATGCATCAAATTCTGACCTAAAAGCATACTGCTGACAAATAGCATGAGCAATCAATGTTCCGCAACAGCAAGGCTTCCTACTGAATTCTTTCTTTACACAGACTATCTTCTCACACTCGGCTCAGTCATAATGCTTGCAGTAGCAGCAACTCCTCAGCAGTACAACAAGATCAGGCCGAAGTAATCACACTACACTTGAGTCCAACAGTTCACCGATGTCTTGTCTAGTAAGTACTGCTGAGTCGTGCCGTGGTTATAAAATCACAGTTTGTGTCCTTTTGGCTTGTGGGACTCGTGTCTGGTCAGTGCTGTGGCGCAGGGCCAGATAATACAGCAGCTGAGGCAGAGGAGTTTAGCCAGCAAAGAGCGAGTTGCCTGCAGAATCCCGGTGAGACCGCCCCTGCCTGTCGGGAGCAACAGGGACGGAAATCTCTCATTGTGAAACAGCTTTTCAGTCTGGGGAATTACACAAAGTGCTCCCACTGTCAATGCACTGCCAGCTTTATGCGATGGGGGAAGAAAAAAAAAAGAAAAAGGGAAGGAAAAAGCTTCCACTGAAAGCTATTCAAAAGCCTTGGCAGAGTACCAATGCTCTATCTTCTCGCTCTCCTTCTGGAAGCACTCTGGCCCACAGTACACAACATAGTGCAATTACTTAAACAAAATTAAGCAATAGAGGGATAAATATATATAACAAAGTCAAAATGTAAAAAAAATAAAAAAGAAAAGAAAAGGGAAAAAAAAAAAAGGCAAAAGCTGTTTAAAAAAATAGCCAGAGCCAATCCAACCCTACCACTAATCCTCAAGTAAATGTACTTAACAAGAGAGACTTAGATTCATAATTTGACATATTAATTAACAAAGTGTCTTAACGTAAAAGGAAAATAAAAGCATGGACAGTGGCTTTGGCCAAGCAGGCTTTCAGGCTCCGCAGGAAGCACTGGACTCAGCAGAGAAAGCCAAGAGCAGAGAGCAGACAGAAACCCTCTTCAAAGGACAGATGCAAAGTTTCGCTCTCATTAGAAGTAGAGTGCTCACACACTTAAAATGGCCCTGGTTCACAGCCAGTGGGCAGTCTCAAATTGCTTTTCTGATGAAGACCAGCTCTGCAGAGGCCTTTTCAAACCCTCTCAAAGAAGCTTTTCAAGAGGTTTGAGGAAACAAATATTCTTACTGAAACATCTCCACTAGCGCCTCTTCAAAGTACATTTACAGTTTCTCTTGATGCCATGAACTGTCTTGGGCAAAATTAGACAAATGATGTTCATTCAGGTCAATTTTAGACACTGGCTTTGCTCAAAAAGAAGATTTGTAATATTCAGGACCGGAGAAATGTGAAGAGAAAAATAACCTTGACAAAGGACATGGTCAAACTGGAATATCCAATGTGCATCTAATGATAATAGCGTGTACTGAAGGGTGCGAGAACCAAAGCCCACAGCGGAGTATGTTTGCAAATCGGGACTAATAACAGCTCCTTTGGAGGGAAAAACGAGAGCTCTTCTGCACAACATTCTTTATCTGCACGCTTCCAGTCAGACTGCTCATATACAAAAACGACATAAACCTCTTCCATTTCTTCGACCACACACCCTGACAAATATGTAGGGCACATTTCAATTTTGTTTACTCCTGAGCAACTGCCTGTAACCAAAACCAAATGCATTTCTATCAAAAATTCTGCTCTATTTCTGCACGTCGGTTTGCAAACATATTCCAGGCATATAAATGTGAGATAGCAAACAAAACCTGACACATCAGTGCACTTCATCTCAAGGATAACGCTTTAAATAAATCAGCAAAATAAACAGAGGAGCAGTTTGGGAAGGGAGGGGCAGAAAAAGAGAGAGGAATAGAAGGAAGCACACAAAACGCAAAAGCGTTACAAATCCTCGCCGTTTTCCCAAGCTGGGTGTCCTTGGCTGGGATGAAGAATGACACGTCTGCCTGGCGAGAGTGTTTACGGCATCAGGAGAGCTGCTGGGGGAAATGGATTACTCCATCATCAGAGTGCAACATGTTCACAGAGCAATGTACCGCAACACAGCTCTGTGTGGAGACATTTTCACCTGCAAGACCTTTTTTTTATTATTATTATTATTTGCTGCTGCCATGTGTCTTTAGTCCTGGCTTGAGAATTCACAAGGGAGCCGCTCTGAAATTTACAAAAGCATAAAGCTAACATATCATTATGATACTTTAAGGCAAGAAATTAGCACCACATTTTGAAAAAAATCTATATTCAAATATGAATATAACGTCTCTATTCCTACATTTCACATACTACAATGCAATAAATCAAATTAAATGAAACACACCTTAGCTGCCTGCTTTGCACTGAAGCATGTTCCAGCAAACACTGCCCAGTAGACCAGAGTGATCCGGTTGCTGCTATGTTTGTTTACACTGAGTATCACAATATTGACATCGCGTTCAAATTCTGTACTCAAGCATGGTTAGTGATCACACTCTCACACAGTATGGTCAAACCCAACTGAACAGAGCCTGGGCCCATCTCTTCATCCGGGAGCAATCGGAGCAATCACACTAGTCAAATAGTCAGACCTTGGGGGTCAAACATGCCCAGGCACTGTACGGATTGCCAAGTGTGAGAACTAAATTAGCTTCACCCTCTGGATGGTGGTGGTGGTGGTGGTGGGATGCCCCCCCCCAATCAAACGGCATGGTACCAGCCTATACGCATGTCTGTCAGCTGTTGTGCCAGGCCTAGGTACTTTGGGCTCTCCTCCAGCACGCTGGGTTGTCCGGTGATATTGCATTAGCAGCCGTGTGAAACCAGATGGATGGCTGACATCACTTGTCTAGGAGGAAGCACTTGCAACCCTGAACATGTTGAAGAGTTTACAGAAAACCTCACGTTCACCATCTCTCCATAGTAAAAAAGAATATTAGGATAAAGAATAATTTCACAGACAAATGAAACATACTGTGGGAATATGGTAAAAGCTACTTTATAAGACAATTGCCACCGATTCATTTACGAGTTTAAAAACTAGCCTACACCACTTGACCCCTATGTCACATAATCTCAGGAGTAGAGGGTTCGTTTAATTGACCTTACAAGCATGGAACCAGACAGTCAAGTAAAAATACAGACACACACAGACATTATATATATACACACACACAGAGTTAGGGAATGGTGGCATGGTCCATATAGTGGCAACTGCTTATAACTAACAGCTGCTTATAACTGTCAAATAGAAGCTAAACGCCGGTATACACACACTTTGGATTCAGCAGACAGTATTAGCTCAATAGCTCATCCAGTTCAGGGTCGCGGTGGGTCCGGAGCCTACCCAGAATCATTGGGTGCAAGGCAGGATCACGCCCCGGAGGGGGCGCCATACCTTCACAAGGTAACACACACTCACACATTCACCCTATGGATACTTTTTGAGTCACCAATCCATCTACCAATGTGCGTTTATAGACTGTGGATGGAAACCGGAGCACCCGGAGGAAACCCATGCACACACAGGGAGAACACAACAAACTCCTCACCGTCAGTCACACAGAGTGGGACTGGAACCCACAACCTCCAGGAGCTGTGTGACTGTAACATTAACTGCTGCACCACCATGCCTCCCACAATGAATTATTTACTAAATAATGTTGTAAGATGTATTCCATTATATTTACAAAGGAAAATGTAATATCAATTAACAATTTTATATACAAACTAAACAAATTTTATATATATATATATATATATATATATATATATATATATATATAAACGCTTGATGTTTATAAGGACTCGCACTGAGATTTGTTTAGTGTGGTATTGCTTTACACTGTCTGCTGTTCTGTGGTATGACACTGCATGGCGTACTGTGAGACAACTCGTTTAATAGCCATCAGAAATCCAGAGCTATTCTAACCTATGGAAATTCAGAGCAGCCCTAATATTTTTGAGTCTCGTCTAATGGGGGTTGATGTCCAACTTTAGCCTGACAGATTTTATTTGCTTTAAAGAAGAAGTTGTGCCATGAGTAAATCTCACACTAATAACTGTCAAATAAAAGGTGTAAAGCCTGTGTGTGCTATTCATTCCCATACAGCCCATTATAAAGTGCTGGGAAGTGTATGTGGAGTGTGCTAATTGAAGCATGTGTCACATTCACAAGCAGAGACTTTGGGTATGAATTAGTTTCTAAACTAAGTAGCTTAAGGTGGGAATTTACTATAGGATTTAAAGTGTGGCTGTTTAAGCAAGCTCTTTACAGCAGAGCATAAGGTAAGCTGTATATACACTGGAACTCTGCCTGATGTGTGTGTGTGTCTGTGTGTGTGAATGAAAGAATATAATTTACAGGCATACAATTTTAATATGTTTATATTTACAAAATACAATAGTGTTGTTCATTGAGAACAAAGGACATTTTTCTTTGTGATTTTGTCAGACAGATTCAAGCTTTATATACATAAAGAAGAAGTATACACACACACACAGAAAGTAACTAAAAACAAACAACATGTAATGCACAATTGAGCCACATATATATGTCTTCATGGGATGTATGTGTCCTCCATGGCATTTCCATGCATGTATGTATCTGTATAATCAGCAATCAGCCAGAGCTGTGGCTCACGCTCCAATCAGCAGAGACCAGCAGCATTTGGACCATAGGACTCTGCTCTGATGAAAGGTAACCGAGGGCAACGGGGAGAATGTCAGGCTGCATTATCACCTGTTTCATTTGCTTGTGTACTTTTGAGATAGCCATTCGCCTGCCTGCCTCGCTCTGCAGCATGAACACACACTTGCCACAGATTATTCAATTCACAACCAGGGCCTGGTAACTTTCCTGGCATGGCTGAACGCTACAAAGTTTATTTCAGCCACTGAATAAAAAAATGTCAGCTTATATCTGAAACTGAATTCATAGGGATGTTGTGAACAGCCATTTCTGGGGCTAAAGCTATGAGGACCCAACACTGACATTTAAAGCGTCAGAATGTACGTTTTGGGGACTTGGAGATTTAGAGACCTCTCTGGTGAGATTTGTAATTGCACCTGGCACATGGAAGATTATTTCTAAAATGTGCGTCATGATGCAGTCTCCTTGCAGAGCAGAGCTTCTGTTGAGTAGTCAGTGAGGAGTAATCACACAGAGCTCAGTCAATAGATGAAGTCGTATATATATATATATATATATCCACAACATCTGTTTTCGATGTTAGTGTTTTGTTCACTTATGATAAAATAATGTCACTATGTATGGAGCTATGTCCAACAGTCACAGAAAATATGAAATGAAAGTTTGTAGGTACCAGAAAGCCCTCTAATAAAAAGTTAACTTTGGTGTCTGAAGCTGAGTTGTGCATGAGTATGAAACAGAGCTTCTGTTACTGCAACTAACAGCAGAGCATTACCACATATATAAATTTAACAGTTATAAGTAATGTTAAAGAACAGTACATTTAACTAGATAGTTGTCTGACAGCTCCACTACAGCTAGTCCATGTAATGAACAGAATGGTCTGGCAGAAAGTGGCAGGTCCTGCAGGCGGTCTCGGATCAGCCAAGGCTGTTAATTTACTTCTTTCCAAGTGTAACCCCCTCCTTATGATACAGCGGAATAACATTTTTGATGGAAATTAAAAATGTGTCAATATTACCATAAGAAAAACTAAATGTGTGACACTGAGATATCGAAAGACAGTTAAGAGAAACATGAAATTAAAAATGGGCTACTTTGCCACAGAAAACACAGCTGAGCTACACACTTAAACAGCCAATCCACCTACCAGCAGACTGTGGGAGGAAACTGGAGCACCTGGAGGAAACCCAAGCAGACACAGGGAGAATATCCCAAACTCCTCACTGTGACCTGGGGTAGGTGGTAAACCCACAACTTCAGAAACATGGAGCTGTGTGACAGAAACACTAATGGTTGTCCCACTGTGCTGCCCCTACTATATGACTTTTGTCACAGAATTGGGTTTACAGCAAGAAAATAAATAAATGCACAAACAGGAGAAAAAACACAATATCATCCACAGTAAAACTTAGAAATCCATAGTTTTTACTTATTTTCTGCTCCCAGCATGAAATGAGTGAGAAACTATACTGAGAACAGAGAGAAGAAAGCTGTAGCATTGTAAAAGTGAAGTGCCTTGGTCGTTAGCCTTGGCTGGGTGGAAAGAGTGGCCTTGAATTGGGAAGAACAGCGTAAAAACTCTCTATTCATAGCCTCACATGCTGCACATTTCCAGCAGGGTCAAAGCTATGTAATGCCACAGCCCAGGGTAGGAGGCAACCACAAAGCTGAAGACCTGCTTCTAGTTTCTGCTAGAACTACATACCTGAATTCTAAAAAATTAAACAAAGAACAGTTATGAACATCTGAGAATAATATTATAACAGAAATAAAACGATATCCTTTCAAAATTCCAAAAATGTATTTTCTTTTCCCAGGATGGCCAATGTTTTCCTCCTACTTCTTTTGAAGTGATGAAACATTTTTAGTGGCCTAATATCACAAGAAGCACACTTGATCCCCTCCAAGCCCCGCTGATGCCTGCTGCCACTTGTGCTAAGCATGGAGCTTGATTGTTAGAATGTTCCCCACTTCTTTAATCAATGGGGAGCCGACTGTCTTGATTCTGGGGAGCTCTAAAGTGTATAAATCTCTCACAGGAAGTCTGGCTGCTTTTTGTTCCTTCTGTCTCTTTCATTCTCTCTTTCTGTTTCTGAGAGTGACTATAATCATTCATCCAGTCAACGTACTCTGCTACTCTGACACAAGGAGTTCTGAGGAAAAGGGGGTGTTGGGGGGCGAGAGACACACCAAAATCCCCAGTATGAGGCAGGAAAACAAAAACAGTTAAAGCTCCATCAGCATTAAAACTGTGCAACCACATTAACAGTTCTGACAAGAAAAATAGTTTATTTACCAGCCTGATGGACGTCTACAATTATTACATTATTACAATGCTTTATTTTAGAAATTATGGATGCTGCATACTCTGGGCTAAACAGGAGAAGGACCATCCGGCTTGTCATAAGTGCACAGTTAAAAAAAAACTAGCATCTGTGTTGGTATGGGGCAGCTTTTGGAGCAACATGCTGCTAGCCAGGTCTTGCTTATTTAGCAAGAAAATGCCTATACACATTCTGTATGGATTACAACAGCATACCTCTTTAGTAAATGAGCACAGGTGCTAATGAGCATGCCACCCAATAAAAGCATTCGGTGACTTATAACGGAGACCTTGAGCTGTTGAGCAGTTCATATCCAATAACAAAATAAAAAAAAAAAAAGAATAGGAAAACATTTCACTTTTAAAGTGTTCCCAAACACTTACAGAGTGCTGTTAAAAGCAGAGGTGGTACTTTTTGGAACATGTTGCTAGCATCAATTCACAAAACAACAAACATCCTCAGTTTCAGCATTTAAGATGTTGTCTTTGTACTATTTTCAATTAAATATAGGATTGAAATTATGATGAGTTTTTTTTTGCATCTTGTTTTATTTACATTTTGCACAGAGTCTCAACTTGGGACTTAAATGGGACTTTTCAAAGGATGGTATCCAATTTTAGACAAAAGCCGTGGAGGAAACCTGTTAGGCCATGGTTCCCCCTTCCCTGCAGTTTGTGTAAAACGGTTATAATAATGTATTGATGGTTCAGTCTGATACTGCAAATTAGCATTTTACAAGTAAATGTCACATAAATGTGCAGGTATGTACATGATAAATGATTAATCCATGCAAACTGAGGAACACTGGTAAATAAAAACCACATAAAAGTTATAAATGTTCCTCAGGGTAAAAAAAAATAAAATGTGAGAGAAATTATATTGCATCTTTAACCTTCACTGTGTGAACCAGTAAAAGTGTTCAAAAAATAATTTTAATGCTGTGACTGCAGCACATGGTCACATGAGCACACACACACACACACAGATCTCCCCTATGCCTGACTGGCACTGGCACCAGATTTAATCAGAAGCTGCAGTCAATGAGTTTTATTACTCAAAAGACATGATCCACTGATGAAACACCAACGTGTGGAGCAATTTTCAACATAATATTTCCCCTGGAATAATTACGGAACTGACGTGAGTAACACCTACACTAATGTAATAACAAGAGACAAGGAATCAAAGCAGTGCACATCTGTATCTACAGCACAAAGTGCCACCAGGGAAACAAAAAAAAACCTCCACTCCTAAAATTATTACATTTTACTGCAACATCTGTGAATTAATGTTTTCAGATGACCATGCTTTCAAGAGTTAACATTCTATTGAATGACTAAAAATGCTCATTTCACCATTTCATCTTATATTTAATATACATTTATCAACAAAAGTATTTTAATAAATATATCTTTATTGTTGGAACAAAGAACAATCCAACTGTTACAAGAATAATGAACAAACAATCCAAACACACACCATTCTATTATAAAAGCACTAATTATACTCCTTAAAGCTCATTTGTATTCAAAAGCTAATATACATTAATCTAAAGCTTCTAGTTGCACCATATATAAAGGACCATCAAAAACACTTTAATGACACCTTCAGGAAGCATTCATTATAGTTTTTGTAGTTTCAAGCAGCACATAATGGGGGTCATGTTCCTCAGTTCTATAAAACAGAGCAAGAGAAAGTGAGAGAGTAAAAGAGGGAGACAGCAAGATAAAGAGGGGGGGGGGGGGGTTGCGAGGCTTTTTCCTTCTAGTAACTCAAAACCTGGAGGCCCAATTGCTTCGGAAAAGATATACTACTGCCCTAATCTGCATATGGCTGACAAGAAAGTGAGATATATCTCATCTAAATGTAAATTAGGTGTTTTATACCTTCAGTAAACAGTTTACATAACCATGGACTATTTTAATAAACCAATTAGAATTTATTACCTGGATACTAAAGATATGAGCCATTTCTCTGAATCCACATTTTTATGCAAAACCTTGACAGCTGTCTCAGAAAAAGAAAAGGAGAAACAATCGTATTGGCAGCAGGAGGCAAGTGGAGTGATATCTCAGCTTCAAGTCAAATAAACACATTTGCTTAAACTCCTGTGACTCACTCAGCAATAAATTAAGACTGGAGTGAGAGTATGTGAGGGAACTGTGATGTCACACCTTTAAAATACAACACAACGAACAATATGTAACACATGAAGTATATGTTAACTTCTTAGCAGTCACTGTCAAATGACAGAACCGGTATGTATCTTGAATTCCAATCGCTATGTCCAAAACTAGCATGACTATTAGAAGCGCTATGTGTATAGTTTTGTAACATGGATTTATGACTGTATATGAATGTTACCAAAATGTCTTCTCTTTCTGTTATTTACAAAATGAATCAGATTTCAAAAAACGTTTCTTTGGATTTTCCGAAGCATAATGCCAAAGACATCAGCAAGAACGCATTAATAATAAACACAACAAGAAAGGCACGAGGATGAAACGTTTAGCTTGGAAGAGTGGGCTTACAGGTTACAGCTACAAACACCCGCTATCTTACGTTTTCAGCGTTAAGCGATGAGTAATTAAATGTCAAATCTAAGGCTTTCTTATTCCATAACATTCCTTTGCAGCATGTCCTTTGAGTGACATTGGAGCTCAGCACTCAATAATGTTTAACACCAAAAGCTGCTATTGGTGCCAGAGAAGCGTCACTTCTTTTCTGTCAGTGTGTAAGCGGTTAACGTCGTTTAGCTGCCGTGTTGCTTTGCTGAAGCAGCAACAGGACATTAATTTGACATTAGCACCATAATATCAATTCCTCTCCCTTTTCCAACTTGCAGTAATGCATTTACTGGAAAGAGATTAATATCAATTCCATAAATCATTCAGGAGAATTTCCCCAGCTAGAGACAGGGGGGTAATATCATATATATGTTAGCTGATCTCTGCCTGGCCGCTCGAAGATCATTAATCAATGTCACAGGTCCTCAGGGCCAGTCAGCAGGGAAAACAGAGAAACTTATAAAATCCCTGATTATTTATTTATATTGACTATGGCTCTGTAAATTTATGTTGATCATATTCCTTGTCCTTTCACCAGTGCCCTTGACTGCCCACAATCAGAAAAGATACAACGCACGTAGTTGTTTTACAGCCATGATGAGCTCCAGAAGTCAAAATGACATTGTTTTTACCGTTTCCAAGCAAGTCAGACTGCATAGCTTTTCTTCACGCTCCAACTTTCATATGTGCCTACTCTTAGAATGTATGACACTGTGATGCATTGCTTTGGTACTTGATCTTAAACCTTCTATTTTGGCTTTCCATCAAAGCTAGTAAATCATCTAGGCCATTTTCATTGAACTGTTCTTAGCACAAAGTAACAAGTTTATAAGACCAAAAAGACTGGCCCACCCTAAAATTGCATTGATATAGAACATATCCAAGAGCACAAAAATCCTTTAAAAAGCTCTCCCACAGGGAGGCCAGAGGCAGTGGTGAGCCTAGGCCCTGCAGTGGAGTGAATTGGTTGCCTGTCAAAAATATGAAAGCTGAGTCTCATCTGCTGCAGACCCTGAACCTAATCTCCCAGCAGAGAATGATATTGTGTCTGTTCCAGAGCCCTACTGATTCACTGTCAATCCAACCCAGAGCCGCTCTCAGCTGCCCACTTGACCTTGTCACAGAAAAAGCACTTTATTTTCATTATGCCGCCATTCATTCAACCCTTGCAAAAAGAGGCAAACAAAGGCCATTTACTCAAAGCATTCTTCAAAATATTACGGCACTGTTTAATTACAGCTTTCAACATGGCAGACAGACAAGGTAAAAGAGCAGGCACTCTCGCACCAGGCTTTACATTTTTTACTCTCTCGTTTTAAAAGGAGATAATTAGCCAGTAAAAGCATATCACATTCTGAGAATCGTCTGGCACTATATAGCAAGAAACTTTAGCTCGACAGAAGATAAGAGCTGCCATTTGTAATCACAGCTTTGACAATACATATTCTTAATGGTTCATTATATCATTATCTTTCTTATATTTGCCATAGCTATTATAGCTCTAAACTATGTAGCCATTTTCAAAATACACTGCTGATAATAGTGGAGGAGACACTAGTAACAGATATGTAGAGATATGTGACTGTTTACTACATTTATAAACAAAAGTCAACTCTCATATCTTCATCTAATATTTCTGACAAAATTGCCTTTAACAAAATGTTATTAATGTATTCAGTTTCAGACAAAAAACATAATAATATTAAACAAAAGCCTTATGTCAAAACTATCAATATTAACACTTTCTGCCATTTATCTCCATCTCTCCAATCGTAAAACCACTGTGTTGTACACCCCATTGACATTATGTTCCCATTAACACAAGCCACAACCCAAACACAACTAAACTCAGTGCAAATCTGTTTCCTATGTGCATCTAAAATGACTCAAAACATATGTTTCTGCGAAGGGAAGAAGAGAGAGAAAGTCAATAGAATTTGAGTGAAAACAAGAATTTTCAAAAGTGGGCAGAGGGAAAACTGAACTTCTCATAACCAAACAAGACCTGTCATACCAGTACAACTTTCACCATCAGATACACAATACTGAAGACTTCATACAACCAGTCAGTCAGTCTTCTGTAACCACTTCATGTTGTTCATGGTCAAGATGGGTCCATGTCAGTCAGTCACAGGACCTTATTTACATCTTACTTCCATCCCAACCATCCATTATCCACCGCTTATCCGGGTCCGGGTCGCGGGGGAAGCAGTCAGAGTAAAGAGACCAAGAGTTTCCTCTCCCCAGCCACTGCTTCCAGCTCCTCTGGGGGGATACTGAGGCGTTCCCAGGCCATGTAGTCTCTCCAGCGTGTTATGGGTCTTCCCCTGGGCCTCCTCCCCCTTGGACATACCCGGAACACCTCACCAGGAAGGTGTCTGGGAGGCATCTCAGCTGGCTCCTCTCGACGTGGAGGAGCAGCGGCTCTACTCCGAATTTCTCCCGGATGTCCAAGCTCCTAACCCTGTCTCTAAGGGAGAGTCCAGAAAACTCATTTCAGCCATTTGTACCCGCGATCTCATTGTTTCAGTCATTACCCAAAGCTCATGACCATAGGTGAGGGTTGGGACGTAGATTGAACCGTAAATCGAGAGCTTTGCTTTGCTGTATTACTACAGACATTGCACTAATCCGCCTGTCAATCTCATGCTCCAACACCCCCCCACCTCCCTGGATCACCACCTTAGCATGGTGGAGGGGTTTGCATGCCTGCATGAGCCTAGGAGCAATGTTGTCGGGGGAAATAGCCCCTGGTAGGGTCTCCCAAGGCAAATTGGTCCTAGGTGATGGACCAGAGAAAAAGAGTGATCCTGCTGAAAAATGTAACAGGTTCACAGCTTCCCTTGCCCTGGAGCCAGGCCTGCGGGAGGGGCTCCTCAGCAAGCGCCTGGTAGTCAGACTTTTACACTTGGGGTCCGGCTGGGCTCAGCCCAAAGGAGCAACATGGGTCCACACTCCCATGGGCCCACCACCTGTGGGAGAGGTTGTAATTCAGGTCTGGTGGATTGTGGATCGGGTTCTGATCCTCGGTTACTGAAACTACATCTTACTTATATGAACTTAATTATCTTAAATCATGGGCGGCACGGTGACGCAGCAGGTACCTGGGACCTAGAAGTAACTGGTGACTGTCTGTGAGGAGTTTGGTGTGTTCTCCCCGTGTTCGCGTGGGTTCCCTCCTGGTGCTCCGGTTTCCTCCCACAGTCCAAAAACACAAGTTGGTAGGTGGATTGGCGACCCAAAGTGTCCGTAGTTGTGAATGTGTGAGTGTGTGTCACCCTGTGAAGGACAGGTGACCCCTCCAGGGTGTGTTCCTGCCTTGCTCCCAGTGATTCCGGGTAGGCTCTGGACCCACCGCAACCCTGAACTGGAAAAGCGATTACAGACAATGAATGAAAAAATGAATCTTAAATTAATCTACGCACTATCCCTATAGTTTTGGAAAGATTTCTGTATAGCGTTTCACAATGAGAAACTATGTGTAGCTGGTCAAAACTATTACTCCTCAAATTCATCTCATCAAACATTGACACTACTGTTAATCCCCAAAAAACAGACTTGCCAGTACTTTAATATCATTGAATGTGCTCTACTACCTGGATTGCAAAAATCAGAAAATGCAATTTTAAACATGAACTTTGGAGGTGTACAAAAACACCCCTAAAGGTTTATTACAATAAACTTAAAACATGTCCCTTCCGAAATAAAAACAAAATGTTGTTAACTACTGTAAAAATTTCCATGAAATGTTTTCTGCTTTTTTCTTGATGCTAAAACATATATCTAATTACTGTTAAGACTAGGAATTAATTGCACAAGAGCTAGCTCCTATCCTTTGCACAGAAATGTACAAGTTAGAGGGGTTTTTCCTCAAAGAATTTAACAATGTATCTAGTGTCTCAAATTAAGTGCATTTTTGCAACAGATGGCTAACTATCAAATGTATCATTAAGATGAAAAACAATCCCTTTTTTGAGAATAACTGGGAACAAGGACCTAAGATATAGTATCAGCTTTTTGGTAGATACAGAGGGCAAATGTAAACTGCAAAAATCCATAACCAGGATGACTGAGCTCATAAATATGTAGTCTACTCACCACTCTCAAAGCAGGCATCAAAGATGAGATGTCCCTTCCTGGGTGCCCCTGTGTATCCTGGAGGAGTGACTGTCAGTTTACTGACGTTTCCCACCAAGGCATCTTCTCCTCCTGCCTCACTGCCTGTTAACGCAGAACAGTGGCTCAGCAATCAACAGAGAGGAGCACAGACCAACAGAGAGGAAGCACAGATGGGATTTCAGATGTAAAAAAATAAATAAATAATAAAATAAACCAAAGCAATTTCATAAGAGAAATTAGAGATGATAGTACGCTTTGGAACTAAACCCCGTTTGGGGCTGCTCAGATTTTCACATTCTGTCAGTCGCTGATCAGGTCAGGACAGGCCAGGCAGATTTTAGAATGGTCGTCTCCAAACTGGCCTTCGATTTTTCCACATTACACTTAATGAGTAAACGTTTTGGTAGGCTGCAGATAAGCTATAAACAGAGATCAAAGATCAGTTTGTACTGTCTGTACTTTATATATTCATTCATTATCTGTAAGCGCTTATCCAGTTCAGGGTCGCGGTGGGTCCAGAGCCTACCTGGAATCATTGGGCGCAAGGCAGGAATACACCCTGGAGGGGGCGCCAGTCCTTCACAGGGCAACACACACACTCACACGTTCACTCACACCTACGGACACTTTTGAGTCGCCAATCCACCTACCAACATGTGTTTTTGGACTGTGGGAGGAAACCGGAGCACGCGGAGGAAACCCACGCGGACACGGGGAGAACACACCAAACTCCTCACAGACAGTCACCCGGAGTGGGAATCGAACCCACAACCTCCAGGCCCTTTGAGCTGTGTGACGGCAACACTACCTGCTTAATATTAAAACTACTTAATACTATTAAGTATAATGTACTCTGACTGTATAACTGATTGCTATAATAATATATCAGAAGTAGTTGTAGTAATAATGCACTACTCATAGAACAGTTCAGTGTTGAAGAGTCCGGCATTCAATTCCAGCAAATCCTACGGAAAATGTACACTGATCACTGGCGAAAGAAAGCTGTTAACTGTCATAAATCTCAGCAATGTAATGCAGGAATTTAATTCCATACCAGCTTAAAAAGCAAAGAGCAGGATATATGTTAATCACTATGCACATACTGGTCTTTTTTCTTTTTTCTTTACTTCTGATCTACTACATTTTTTAGCTTCTGATCAGTGCAGTTAATAAGGACTTTGGTCAATTTCTATTCATTTCCCAGATTTGCCTAATGTTTTTCAAGATCTAAACAAAGCAATTCAGATTGGTTTAATGTGAAATATTCTTTTCAAGCCATACTTTTCCAAAAAGCTCGTGAAAGACATGAAGTGTCTGAGGGATCCCACAGAAAACTAGTACTAAACTGCTTAATATGTGAAATACGTTTTAGTTACATTCAGAGCAGGGATGCACATGCACGGTGTTATAAATGAAAATAGCACTCATAAATGTATAACTATTCTACCATTCAGTATTACTAAATATTGATTATTTACATTCAATATTTACAACAATAGTACTGGTCGTGATGGATAGTAAATAAAATAGATCCTCTAACCACCACTGTGGGGGAAAAAAATCAGGTTTGGCAAATTTCTAGACAATTAGTCATTTCAGAACCAACCAGTGAAGGGTCTGTTTAAATCAGCTGTAGGGGTGAAAAATTAATCACCTTCTTATTGCAATCACAATTTTACATTTTCAAATTGAATGGATTTGAATGAATTATTATAGCTGAGATCATCAACTAAGTTGTCTTAAGTTCAGTGCTGAGAAATTGGACCCAATAACACATCCTGCCTGTAGATGAGAAAAAGACCAACCAAATACTGTGTGCTGTGACATAACCACAGCTTGACCAAGGCAATTTCTCATATAGATTATTTTTATCATACCACAATTGGTCCTGACACCACAACATGATTGGCCGAGAGACGTTGCAGAACTGCCAATATATCACGAAAATATCACTAATTATTTTACCTTATGAAGTGCTAATAAACTATCTTTCTATTTTGTTTGGTTTTGTCCTATTTATCTACAAATCTAACAAATGGCGGAATAACAGAACTGTGGTAAATTCATAATAATACGCTCCAGGTTCATGCTGTAATAGAGATACTGGTGTGTACTGATCTGTACTCTGCCTGCAGCTGTTAAATTCTCTAAAAATGTAAAACTGGTGCTTGCTCTGAACTGTGAAGTGTGATAAATAACCCACCATCAGCAGTGGTGATACACAAACATAGCTAACTCTGATTAGTCATTAGCAGACATGACGTCAAGTAACAAAAATGTAGCCCTAAGTGACCGAAAGGCGCCTATGAAATAAAATGTATTATTATTTATGAAGAGCAATTAAATAAAACCATTAAATTACAAACTCAGCAGCATTCTTTCTGTCCCAATTGGTAGCAAAATACTAATATAAACACGTAGAGCGGTGTTAAGGATATGAAACTGAGAGAACAGAAGCTGTCCATAATTCAACGCGTGAATTCAGAAGGGAGGTTCCAAATTGGGTGGATTTGCCCTTTAAGGTAACGAAAACAGGTTCCTATGGAAATAGTCATTCACTGGGGTCCTCCTCCTGTAACAGCGTGTCCATTCCGCTCAACACTAACATTACAACAGTCTAAAATCTCTCTTCACGTTCAACAAGCGAAACAACTGCTGTTTCTGTGGATTTAACTGGCTCCTGATAATGTTAGTTTATTCGCTGTAGCCATTAGCGCGGAAGGCTAACGTTAGTAAACACTCAGTGTTTACAAACGCGGAGCACGCTAGCGCACAGAGCCAGTGTATATTCGACTTGTTTACGGCGCTCAGAGCTGCAGGTGACCCTGGTCCCTATTTTACACACCAGTATCGAGCTCTCTGGCGCGCTCCTCCATCTTCCTTTCCGCTTGTCTCTCTTTTTCTCTCTCCCTCTCTCTCCTTCGCTCTTTCTCTCCTCCGCTGAGAGCGGCTGCACGCTGCAGGTGCGTTGCCAAGACAACGCTGCGGTGAGGAGGAGCGCGCGCGCGTGGATTTGACGTAAGATGGAGTCAGAGCAGGTTAGTGCGCAGGAATTACGTAGAGCTCCCCCAGCTCCACGGATGTCTCTCAGCAATGCTCTGCTATTATTATTTTCTGATCAATATCTCCTTTCATTGGAAACGTATACATTAATATACGCTGCTTAGAGACATCACTTTAAGCCCTTTCTACTCACACCACAAAACAGAGACAGCGCTGAAATATGCACTTATCTGACCACAATACACATTTCCACTCTTTTAAGCCATCTGAGATTAGCCTGAGCCCAGAGAACTGCAGTGTTTCTGAATAGAACTGATGTATGGCTTTCTCCTTGCACAGCAGAGATTCGTGTTTCTTTTTTTTTCTTTCTTCTTTTTTAGCAGCAGCAGCAGCAGCATAATCTGTTAAATGATTTCAAGTTACTGAAGTACTTCCGAGCCCAATTGGTTATATTTACCACAGTAGTATGATAGCTTCTCATGAAAAGCCATCTGGGGGCTTGAAGATCATGCTCATTCAACAGTGGCGTCTGCTTTGCCCTACAAGATTTCTAGGAATTTCTTGATTCTTATTATATCATTATGTGCGGTAGAGAGTAAAAGACATTAATCCTTTGCAATCTTGCACTGAGAAGTGTTCTTATGAAGGTAAACCCTTGTTGTGATATTTGCTTGTCTTTGGTGGATTTTCTTTTTTTTTTTTTTTTTTTTTTTACATTCATCTGCATAAGGAATGTTTTGAATCAATGTAACCTGAAATATTCTTTGTCAGTTAAATAAATGTTCAAGTGTTTTAAAAGTCACAGACTTTTCTAGAAAAATTTAACATGAATTGTTAAACATAACCATTTCTTTTTTTGTTTTATTTTTTTCTATAAATTTCTGACTTTTAAATTTACTTGGGACTTTACATGTGGGATTCATTTGAAGGACACAAACACTTTTTGACTTAATTAACATGGTTCTGTATGTGATATATATATATATAGGGGCCTGGAGATTGTGGTTTCGATTCCCACTGCGGGACCCCGTGTCTGCATGGGTTTCCTCCGGGTGCTCCGGTTTCCTCCCACAGTCCAAAAACACCCCTTGGTAGGTGGATTGGTGACTCAAAAGTGTCCGTAGGTGTGAGTGTGTGAGTGAATGTGTGTGTGTGTGTGTGTGTCTGTGTTGCCCTGTGAAGGACTGGCGCCCCCTCCAAGGTGCATTCTCGCCTTGCGCCCAATGATTCCAGATAGGCTCTGGACCCACCGCGACCCTGAACTGGATAAGCGCTTACAGATAACGAATGAATATATACATTCATTATATATATTATATTTTCAAAGCAAAAATCTAATATATAATTTCTTCAACTTTCAAAGTGAAATGTTCTCAAATGAAAAAAGGATTAGCATCATGAACAAAACTTACATCACTTTATTTCAAATTTCAGTTAACTGTTAATTCAATTTAATCTTTTTTAATCATGCGGTATAAATGTATTATACTGTTATACTACTTACTGTAACACCTATCTAAATGTGTCTTTGAAAACAAAGGGCTACGTATCTACAAGATCTGGGCCCAGGACATCTGCACAGGCAGCAGGTCACAAAAGAGTGTCAAGGTTGATGGTAAGACCCTGCAGTCTTGCAACTTTGTTTGGATACTGTTTGAGTTTTGTGACACATTTTGTGGGCTTAGCTTTGGGACTTTCTTGGAACTTTTCCCTGGTGTGTGTTAGGTGGTCATGCAAAGCTCAAACCAAGGACAAGAAGACCCTGGAGCAGCATGGCAGCACACTTCCTGCAGCACAACACTGCTGCCCCAACTCAAACATCTACTGCAGAATTACTGCAGTATTATCATTTACCATTGTTTAGTGTACAACTGTGGGTAAACAAGAACAATTTTTATTTTTGTTTTATTTGATGTGTAGAGTCAAAGTTGAGCTTGTAAACTTTAACTGCAGGGGTTGATGGAGAAAGTTGGAAACTAATTGCATATTCATAGATCTGCACATACTAATGAAGGCAAAGGTGTAGAGTTACAACTAAACCAATGTTAAGGCATTAAGGGCTTTTCCTTCTTGGAAAAACATAATTAACATAATTCTGATGAGCAGAGAGGAGCTTTTTTGGGTTTAGTTGACCAGATTGGAACAATAATATCCCAATATATGATTATCTGCAGTTCTAACTGTATCCACAAATCTTACAAGAGGAAATGAAGGCAGGTTCAAAATAAATGTGTGTGATGATGATTTAAAAAACAATAAATAATAATAGTTTTCCTCAGTGTGTCAAGACTTTAACTAATACTATATTTTGGTTCATGCCAATTGTGTAATAAAAGGCTTATGTAGGTGTCATGCAGTTTTACAAGTCTACTTTTCAGTCGTGTTAATAAAGTTTATCCTTTGAAGTTCACAAATGCTACAGAGCTCATATTTATACACTTCCATTCAATTTTGCTTTTTTGAGTGTAAACATATTGGTTATAGTCCGCATGTAAAAAAATAGCAAAAATATTTGACCTTTTTTTTTTTCAAAACAAACTTCAGTTTAAAAAAAGGCAAAAAATCGAAACACTTAATATTGTCCCTGACATATTATAAAAGAAAAAGCAGGCTGCAGAAATTGCCATCATCAACTGCTCCTTTCAAGTGCTTTACGTTTGAAAATTGCAATGTCCCTCAGGACCAATACTTTCTGTCTCTTCTCAATTATATGTGCGCTGATTAAAATATGTGAATTCCTGGACAATTGGAGGGCAGTCTATGACATCAAGCACAAGCTAGACCCTATTCATTTTCTATTAATAGTGCTGCTTTTTGATTAGCCTCCAAATGAATGACCATAAGGCTGTGTTTCAGGCAGGCACATGCATATAGATTCACTTCTAGTAATATCCAGGTTATAAGCAGTGGGGGTGCTAAACGCAGACAAGGATGGTTCAGAAAGGGGAGTCTGCTTTAATAAGACAAAATTGGCAGTGATTTTTTTCCCCACTTTGATCATATTTGGTGGCAAACTAGAGACAGTGGAGCAGCAAGTGTGGACTGATTTCTTTTTTAAGGGATGAGAAATCATGTTGGCCAATGTCTCCTTAAAACTGGGAACTGAAGAGCTGTCTTTTGTGGTGTGTCATTCTCTATCAACAATTAGCTGGATCTATGGAGCTATATCATGTATACTATGGGCTTGTTGAAATGTATAGTGCACACAGGGTAACAAAAATATGGATTGTTCCCCATTCACCTCTATCATTCTTTTATTACTTTTATTGTCAGTGTGCATGGAAGCTGCCAGGATCCACCGGTCTATTTCCTCAACCACAAAGTCTTTCAGGGCTTGCTGAATCTCTGTGGGTATTCCTTTGACAATTATGACGTGCCTGCAGGAGAAGAATCTTCCTCATCTCTCCACTGTGTTCCTGTCATCGCCAAACAGATGATTTAATCAACACATCAATCACACAGAACACAAGCTAAGTGCAGTCCACTTCTTGATCCTCACATTTTTAATTGGTTCTCCGGAGGCACAGTGTTTTTTTCCCCCATCAACATAAGTTTGAGTCCACTATAATACTCCATTCCACTGCTTTTCTACAGATGTTTGATGCTAGCATGATAGCAGGAGGCTTCTAAATGATTACAGCATGAATTTGCTATGTCCATGCAACATGTATTTAAACACCAAAGGAGAAAGTTAAAGTCATTTTCTGTGCATGTGTGTCTGTCCTCTGAGAGTGCCATGTTTTTGGTGGTGTACAGGGAAACCCTTTTTAACTGGACCATGTTGGGACAGCATGAATACAGCCTCTTAGTGAATGGGAGGTCATGCGTCGAGAAGGCAGACCCACAGGAGATGCAGCAGGCTTTGAGCAGGCTTTAGGAAGGCACATAGAGTCACTATGGCGACAGCAATCAGAAGCCTCCTGGGACATGAGCGGACAGAAGAGGGGGGATGAGAGGCAGCTGACACTGGAATCAACCAGCAGACTCCATGATTCAAGTGACAACCCATCCTAGTACAAGCCCGCGCACACACACACATGCACACACGCACACGCACACACACACGCATGCTCAGCCCTACTGAAATAAAAAAGATCAGCTCCATTAGAGAAACATGGCAGGGTGTTCACTCTCCCTCTCTCGCTTGCTATTGGCTGCTGTCCATCCTAACAGATGGGCTGGTGTCAATAGGCTGCTATTAACTGGACACTTGCCTCTCCTGTGGCATGGAGACCAGAGCATACTGTACCATCCACAGTAAGAAACGCACCCACACCCACTCTAGCCGAGGTCCACATCCGTGTTTTCACAACAACAACTTGCACCATACCGAGATGTGTTCATGGAAATTCCAGTTCATTACAAATACGCCTCTATTTTGTTGTCATTTGATTTTAATCTGAATTTATGCTTTGTGTTGCAACAATCTGCTTAATACCTGGAAACTCATACCAGCAGCATATTCTTCATTTTTAACAGGTATTAGAATCTTAAGAAATATTAATCAACAGCATGGAATCATAACAGAGCCGTTGCTCACTCTGGCATTAATTCAATTATTTTATGTATTAGCCACCTTAAAATGTATGAAACATATTTCCGTCAGTTTCATAGAGATGGTAAAATTATGTATATTTCATAAATCTTTTTCCTATCCTCCAAACAATCTAAAATAGAGAACTTAGTTAGTAATGGCTCAGTATTAGATTATAGTGCTGCACTGCCAGTAGCTGGTAGGAAAACATCTGAGACTCAAACATGATCTCAGAATTTGTCATACATATTTTTGGAGAATTACCAAATCATTTAAATTGAGGTTATTACATTTTATTCCTAATCCAGGACATGTGTCATCAACATCAGTAATAAATATAATGTGCAAGCTAAATACGAGAAGGGAAAAAACTGTAAAAGCAATTATGAAACAGTAAAATTTGACCACCAATGTACTTCTTTAATGCATAGATGCATTGGAACTGTGGGCTACTGCTGATGTCCAATATTTATTATTAATATTTATTAATACCTTTTTAAGATCATTGTGGGTATTTAAATAAAACAGCACTGTTCAATAACTGGAAGCTCTATAGGCTAGTGCATTATAAAGAAAGAAATAGGATTTCGGCTGTACAATAGCTTATATGTAACACACGTTTTACTTCTATTTAAATATCCTTCCCGAAATGTTCAATATTTCTGCTATACTACACGCAAGTGTGATTTACGTGTCTTTGTTTCAGGTTACCAAGGAAAAGTGCAGAGAAAAAATGTCTAGCTCTAAGATTAGTGAAAGAGAATGCAATGATTATACACACTGGACATTTGAGCAGGGATTGTGTTAAAGCCTTGTTATTACTGTGTGAAAGCCTGTTGTTGCTGTAATGAAAACTGAGCTGCTACTTGCAATTCTGGACCAGAATTTACCATTATCATATGACTCAACACAGCTCAGAACTGGCAGTGAAACCATTTGTTTGTCGTAGAACATATGAAGCCGAGCTTCATGCGTGTATATACTGTTACACCTTCTGAGCTTTCGGAAGCAGCAGAATAAGAAAGCACAGATTCAAGGGCATACGACACCAAACCGAAATTCTTCTTATGTAATTTGAAATTTCATGAGTGTGGCTTGGGGTGTGTGCCCTTCACAGCAATGGCTCTGCTGGTCAGGGAGATAGTTAATGGCATTGCTGCATAAAGCAGCCCTGCACTCTTGTGCACATCAAACACGCTTGACATGAGAAGGAGAGGCGGAAACGGAGCCTTGCGAGTTCCAAGCATCTTTGGTGCTCTCTCTAAGCAGCGGGAGCTCTAAGCAATGGAAGAAGGCTGTGGTGTGAGGCAGATGTGCCTCTGTCACGTCTTTTAGAACACTCTACCCGCCTTGTGGTAACACTGCGAACTGTAGCTGCAGAAGAGCGTGATCGTGAGAGAGAGAGAGGGAGAGGGAGAGAGGAGGAGGGAGCAAGAGTGAATCAGGGAGGGAGGGAGAGGAAGGATAGAGAGAGAGAGAAGGGTCGAGGGAGAGAGAGAGAGAGAGAGAGAGAGAGAGAGAGAGAGAGAGAGAGAGAGGAGTTTAAACTAAGAGCTATGTTTTGGGACGGAGTAATCTGCTAGAGAGCAGTGTGCGGATCGGAGTGCATTGTCAGAGTGAGTGTGCGGGGGACAGATAAGGAAAAGAAGCCCGCCAGCCCGGCTGCTTGTTTTAATGTGCTGACTCTGGGGAGATAAAAAAAAAGAAAAAATATTGACTCTTCAGTCGTGTGCCGAGAGCCAGGGCACAAGCGCCACATTTAACAAGAGGTGCACCGCAAAAGAGAGAATAAAAACAACACAGGGCGCAAGAGGGGACAAAATACAGCCGCAGTGCAAAACCGCACATTTTAGCGGATTTTTTTTTTCTCTTTTTCTCTATTTTTTTAACCTGTTTCCTTTTTTCCCTCCTTTTTTCCTTTCCTTCACCGGGACCAATTCCCATTTCCGGTAGAGAGAAAAAAGAGAGAGAGTGAGGGGAGACTTCCACTGACGGACGACTGCTAGAACAAGTGCACGAGGCGCAAAAAAGGGACAAGAGGCAAGAAATAAAAGAGAGAGAGAGAGAAAACAATCCCAACAAGAAAACAAGATGTTCGAAATCAGCCGAACACTGAACGCTGCTTTATTGAGCAATGAGGTAAAGACGAAAGATTTGATTCTGTCTCTTCACCCAGCATCTCTCAGTGTGTGTGAGCTGGAATGGGTCTGACTGTATGTGTGTGCTGCCAACCATTCCGTAAAGTGTGTGACGTTTAATGTCTGTGTTGTATAAACGTGTCCATGCTTATAGATGTGGCAGCAGTGAAGGGGCTGTAGTTTCATTGCACAGGGTCTCAGGGAGTGGAGTGTGAAGCTGGGTTAGTTGTCAGGGTTGTTGGAACGGCGGGTTCAACATAAACACATGAGAGGCTTAAACCTACCATCTCTCCGCCACACAATCATTTCATTTTCTCATTTACTCAAAGCAAGATGGCTTTAAGTGCTGAGCTTGCTTGATGACTTGCCCATATGGGGCTCACAGTATGTGTGGGTGTGTGTGTGTGCATGACTGTGGGTGTGTGTGTGTGTACGAACGTGCTAGTACACGAAAACACGCCTGTCTATCACTGTAGCTGTCCACCTCTCTTTCTCTCTCTCTCTCTCTCTCTCTCTTCTCTCCCCTTTGGTCTATCTTTTTCTGTCTTTGTGCTCCCTCTCTTTTTACCATTCTATTCTTTTCCTCTTTTTCCCCTTTTTTTGTTTTTTTCTTCTTTTGTCTTTGTCCTGTGTGTGATCGCGCACCTTGTGGGCAGTATCTGAAGATGATGGTAAGGTACTCCCAGTATTCGGCACTAGCCCAGGCTGAAGGCTCCGTCCCGGGCATGGGCTCCCTGCTTTTGCCCCACGATCCATCCAGCCAGCAGCCGGGGGCCAGGTCACTGGGGGTAAGGAGATAGACAGATACGTTATTGTGTCCGAGAAAATGGGAACTGAGATCAGATTATTATTAAAAAATAATATTAAACATTTTTTTTAAAGATCTGTAGCTCCAAAAGTTTGGCAAATTGGTGCGGCCCAGAGGCTTGATTTAGCAACTGTTCTCATGCTTTCTTGTGTAATGACCATAATTAAAGTCCATTTAATATTTCTAACACCAACACTCAAAGCAGAGAGAGAGAGAGAGAGAGAGAGAGAGAGAGAGAGAGAGAGAGAGAGAATATTGACTTGTTTGTGTATGTTTTACTGGGTACGTGTTTGCACCTTGTGTGTGGTGATGCTTGAAATTGAAAATCTGTTTGTGTGCATGTGTGCGTGAGCTTGTGTGTGTGTGTGTGTGTGTGTGTGTGAGTGTGTGTGTGTGTGTGTGAGTGTGTGTGTGTGTGTGTGTGTGTGTCTGTTTGTACTGGTATGTGAATGCATTTACTCATTTTGGGCACAGTGAAAGGTTGCTAATAGTTGAGGTGTTAGTGTATTCGGATTGTGTTAGACTGTGACCTTGAATTTCTTAACTTATTTTTCTACATGCCACATTGGTGCACTAGGCCCTTTTAGTGTGAAACTGGTTTTGGTGAAGTGAAAGTGCATTGATGTGCTGCTATGTGGTACTACATTTTAATACTGTATTGCGCGTAAGCAGAGGTGCTCATATCGACAATTGCTGAGAGAGTTTAGGTACAAAATGTATATATAAGATCGATCATTTATAGATATAGATATAGTACAATTCTCTTCTGTATTGTCCTGAAAAGGCATATGGAACCATTACATGGTGAAGATCCTCTGACTGTTAATTCAAAGAATTTAATGGAATAAAATAATAACTCCAGTATGTTAATCTTAACTTGCTGCATCTGTAGCTTTGCAAAGTCAATCATCTTGATGGATTTACCACTACCAAAAACACACTGACACAAAACCCACTTATAATTGAAGCCAAAGAGCAGATGCTACATGTACATCATTGTTGTCCAAAGAGAAACATGTATTTCTGAAAGAATAACTTTGTAGGAGAAGGAAAAAACCTTCATTCATCAAGAAATTCTCACACAGTGTAAAGAACAGCTGCTGTGTATGTAAACAATGTAGTAAACTAAAACACGATGCATGTTTTTCTTCGAACAGCGATGATATTATTCAAATGTTTCGTTTCCTCATTATACAAATTATATAAAATAAAACACACGCATGTTTAGGTAAAGTATGACAGCAGAAAAAAGGGCTGCCTTAAATTGATTTTATTTGCAGCACATTGTGCTTGAAATTAACCATTAGTGCTGTCATTTTTAAATGGTTTCATAATAGGACAGTGGGTTGACGTGGCGTTGCCAGTTTGAGGAGCTGATTTAGGTGAGAGAACAAGAGTGTGTGAGAGAGAAAGAGAGAGAGAGAGAGAGAGAGAGAGAGAGAGAGAGAGAGAGAAGCAGTGCGGGAAAGCCCTGGCAGGCTGGTAGAGTCTGCGCCGTTCGTTTCGAAGTAAATCCCTGACTTGGTGCATTAAATCGACACGAAGCTGTGGGTGTCTAATCTGTGATGGGCTCTCGTTCCGTTTCCCCACAAAACAGGATCAGCATGCCTGCCTGGAGCCCGAGCCCTTTCTCACACAAAACATAGTGCTACTGACAGCAACGAGGCCGCTTTGCCAACACAACCTCACTCACACACACTCTGACATACTGTGATGGCATGACGTGTGCTTGGTTTAAGAAATAGCTAAGCAGTGTTTACCAGCGACAGCGGTTACTGAAATCCTTACTCACAAATCCTCATGAGGTGTGTGCCGGGTGATTACTGTTATGTTCCATGAAAACAAATATGTTTTCCAGTTCTGAGAAGAAAAAAAAAAAAGAACAGAAAGTAACACCTAAACAAACACACTGCTGTTATCAATGAAAATTTCATTTCTATATTTTCCACTGCCACAAGAAACCTCCTAAATCCTATTGTTTCTAGCCACAGGTTTATGATTTCTCATTTGTCATCCATGGAAGTTATTTTCCTCTTTATTCCTAGTGATGAATGGAAAATACATATTCTATTTCTCATATTGACATCCCTATTACTACAGTTACATAATAAATACAACAGAGTACATAATAGTCACCCAAAAGCCAACTTAAGATATAATAAATAATACTTTGCATTATTACTTAATGTTATTTAACTTACAAACTTTATATCCAAAAAAAAATCTGCAATTCATCAGCTTTAGAAAAGTTGTAAAATAATATTTACAAAAGTGTTTAGCATTCTTTTGTTTTAGAAAGTGGAATGAACTCAGTGTGATGGTGCAGTCAGCTGTAAAACACTGATTTTCAGCTCAGAAAAAAAAAATTCTGCACAGAGGACTGGCAATTCTTGGCGAATATTTTAAAGTGGTTCAGATTGTAATTAACCAGGTTAAAACAGACCATCGTTACAGTGATTAATGGCACCTTCATTACGCGAAGCAAGATCATTTGCATACATTAGAGCAGTGCAAGGCAGGAGGTAAGAGGCTATCTGGGAGTGTGCTTTGTGAAGCAGATAGATATTTTCATCACATTACAGCCGAGCTTCCTATAGGCACTCGTTTTCATTTAGAATGCATGCAGGAAAAGGACATAATTAAAAATGTCTAATTCTAAATAAGTATATGGCCCTTGTGTTCATGTTCGTGTGTGTTCATATATAACATGGGTGTTGTCTGCTATTTATGTTGATATACAGACTAAAGAAAATGCAATAAACTGTTATAATCTCAGAAACTCATAAAACCGCTCCATTTCTAAAGAGGTTCGCTGGATTAAAACACAGAACCAGGCATAATTTTTAGAATGAATGTAGCACTGAAAGAATCCGTAAATCACCTCTAGATAATGATAATGAAGTCACAGATTTAGCTACCATTAATATACATTGTTTGAGCAAAAAGCAGTTCATTGCTGCACCAGCTAATGGCCACCACATTAGAACATGTTCCATGTCTGTGCCATCGTAGCTGGTACCAAGCACTCGAGCAGCACTGAAACATTGTCTGATATAAGGAACAAATATAGGGTTGGTCTTTTTTGCTTTGGTAGATTGTGACACAAGAGCACACCACACACTGTGCTACAGAGGACCCAGCTTGATTCTTAGCACTGCTAGACATTCAACACAGGAAAGAAAATATTTCTGAAACAGCAGAAAGAGACAATAATGAGAAATGAATATGCGGTGCCAAAGGCAATAGCAGTGTAGCGGCTGATTGGCTGGGCATCGCTACAGATACAAAACAAATTGCATGCAGGTTTTGCAAAATTGAAATAGTGACTTACTTTTCTTTTTTTCATTTACACGAACGCACACAGACACCCACACACACTCACTTACATCCAGTGCTCTTTTACAGCTGTTCCATTTCACCAAACACACCACTTTTTTCCTAACTTCGTTTTCAGCCATTTTGAGGAGGTTATGATTTCCCCTAAACTCATTTGAAGGAGCAGAGTAGCAAAAGGAGAGGTGGGGAGTGGAGAGGGAATTGTGGAGCGATTGGCAAATGCCTGTTGGCAGCACTGGAGATAGGCAGGGTCAGCTCTATTTCACAACAGTGATTAGCTCGGCCCATCTGCCGGGCCGGCCGGCTCCTCCTGCCGTGATTGCACTGTTTCTCTGTTTAATGTAGCCCTGGAAATTAGTTCATTTGTGCTGCTCAACCTCGAGCCCACTGCTCCAAGAACAGGTGCAGCATTCTGTCACGCACAAAACCAGAAAGTGTGTGTGTGCATGTATGTGTGTGTGTGTGTGTGTGTGTGTGTGTGTGTGTGTGTGCACATCTATGTGTATCTGGGCATATATGTATGTATAGAGTGGAAAAGCAGCCAGTGAATCAGACTCATCATCTGCAAAAGCACCTTGGCACAATAGCAGTAGATTGCAGACGATCAACTTCCTCTGTGAAAATGGGAAGGTTTTTACGGGCTGGGTTAATAATTAGCTTTTACCTCTGCAGGAAGTCAACATGCTGTGTTTAATATATATTTTTAAAGTATAACATAACACACTGAAAAAAGGAGCTCAGATTTATTATACTGAGATTACGATTCTAGTCATTGTTAGTCTTTTAGCCGGACAAACCATGCACTGCTATGCAGCCGTCAGGGTGAAACCACTATGATCCTCTCCACCACAGGTTAGGAGTCTCGCTCCATGACCTATGGCTAGGGCTAACCCTGTTTGACAGAATGCCCTGCCACTTTATGAATGAAGGGCATGAGAAATAGCTATTAAACCTGTAGGTCAAGCAGCGGTCACTGCCACACAAGCTCACCCACGCACATGCACAGACTTCCAAGGGCATGCACCAGTTCACAGCTCTCAGACGGCTCCGCATGCGAACTAACAAGTGCGAACATTTACAGGCAGAGGAACAGGGAATCCAGAAGCGTAAAATAGCATTAAAGAAGCCCCTATTATTTACAGCTTGAAGCCAAACATTATATAGACCTGCTTCCAAATACAATTTAAGCGTTACTGATGAATAGGCTAAAGAGACGGATTTTGGTCTTAATTATAGCGGTCTATTTTCAGAAGACAAATTCAGAAGGACTACACTACAATTTCATTTCTTTTACCTTGAACTGCTCTCTTGACTTTAGTTAAATACTAAGTATGCTCTTCCATTGAATTAAGGCTTGATAGTGAATGTAAAGAAAATAGGAGCACTCCAAAATGTCTGGTAATTACTGACGCATGGCGGCCTTGTCAGATCCTGACGAAGTGCAGAGTAAGGATCTAATGAGATGTTTTGTCTTTCTCAAGATTGTATCAGTGGCATCACCTGAGACAATACATCCAGTCCGTCAGCGATTCATCCTGTCTTCTATTATGCTGAACAACAGGCGGTCACCCTCAGGAGCATTAAGAAGAGCACACCAAAAGGGCTTGTGCTTCTGATGGAGTGGGAAAAAAATATCAAATTCCTCCACACAGAACAGGAATAAGCATGATAAGAAATAAGTATGTTTCTTAAAATAAACCCAGCATTGTGTTTACAAAAGCGTCTATTAAACGGTAACAATTCCAATGCATCAGTTCTGGAATTGATTGTATACACTATATTTTTAATTGAATAATTTGGTAAATAAATTGTTATGCTTACAATTGGGAATATTGTTCTATTACATATTACATTATTACAATATATTGTTGCTGTCCAAAGAATAATATGAATCTCCATTTTTGTTGATTTTTTATTTACTACATTATTTGAACACAACAGCTGTCCTTGACATTGTGTGAATATTTCATGATGAACAGACCAATAGAAATGCTCCAAAATTACTTGCAATAAAATGTTTTTAAATTGACTTCTAATGAAAGTTAAGTATTTTCCTTCTCATACAAATTTACGATTTTTGACATGTATAGGTATATTTTCTGGACACTGACAATATATCACAATATATAATGGTGACAACATATAACAGCGGGAATAAGATTTTTTATATTTAATTGTAGTTACCTCACATTATATTATTACAATTTTCATCCTAAAAACAGATATTCCTTCAATTTACAAAGCAGTGTATTTTGTTTATAAAATAAAAGCAAACAAAAATAAAATGGGTTTAATTAGATGGTATATATTACATTTGTTAGTTAGTGAGCACTTTCTAGTTTTCTTCTCTGATTTCTAGGGAGAAACAAGTGCATGACCTCCACTGGTATGATACATATACTGGTACAGTGGGAATCAGTATTGTAATATCAAAATACTGTGTGAGATCAAGTGGGCTTCAGTGAGTTTAAAAGTAAAAGAGAAATTGTATTAAACATGTGTGTTGTCAGATTAATTATGAAATAATAAAATACAAATATTTTCAGTTATAAAATACACCAACATATTTTCCAGGCTTATTTGTAATATTAATATAATAAACATGTGAGTAATAATTAACTAACTGCACCAAAGTAATCTATTTGAAAAAGTAATCTATTTGAAAATTCATCATATTCAAAAGATATGAAAGTAGAACAATTTGTTGTGGTCAGACATGTACACCCCTGGCATGCGTGTGGGTGGGTGTGTGGGTGTGTGTGGGTGGGTGTGTGGGTGTGGGTGTCAGTTTGCATGTGTGTGTGTGTGTGTGTGTGTGTACATGTGCACATCTGCAGGGCTTGCTCAGTCTTACAAACACACGCACACACACATACACACACACACACACACACACAGAGCAGCTGAGCCAAAGCTCTGGGGGCTGTCTCTGTTGAGGCGGGGAGCAGGTGTCTCCAGCCAGGCAGAGAGAAGCAGAGCTGCCTGTTCCAGTCCAGCCTTAGCCGGGCTCCAGCTACACTCGCCTGGGGAAGGCAGGTGGCATTCGGCCTCTCACCCTCCACCCCTCAGCCCACGCACACAAGACCACTGTCCCCCCGCTGGGACTCAACAACCACAAACCAGCTACGAATAGTCCAGACCAGCAGTCAGTCTAAGATCAGTCAGCCCAGCAGACTGGAGCTACAGCCGGCTGACTCACTTTAATTTCCCCACTGTTTGGGCTCTCATTGCACAGGCCATAATTTGCTTGCCGTTGATGAGGAGGAAAGGAGATTGTTGGAAGCCATGAAAGAAAGCTTTGAATCAGAATGCCTTTTCACCTCTCTTTGTCTTTGAAAAGCAAACAAAGGGAGCGGCAGCTGAAAGAGGGATCAGCCTAGTGGATGCAGGTACCTTGACCTGGAAGTAAAAAGCCTGTGATTTCAGCAGCAGCAGGAGGGCAGTGATAGCTCCAAATGAAAAGCTACCGCTCATCCCTTGCTCTCCACATACATGCACACACACACACACACACACACACACACACTCACACACACTTAAGGTCGTTTCTTCATCTAGCATTTTAAGCCATGAAAGCTGTGATGAAAATAAAGATCAAAACATGAAACTGGTCAACACTGAACGCTTTGTAATCAGAAAAACACTTTCACAAAGCAAGCCTTTTGTTTATTTAAAAAAAATAAATAAATAAACTAAACATCTTTAGAAATAACTGTTTTTGTAGTGCTAACCCTCTAGCTTAGAATATACAAATGACATTCTGAAATTCATGATTTTTTTTGTTCTTAACACATTTACATTTCACAATTACTCCAGCATCCTTGCTGTGATATTATCTAGAAGATAATGTAGCGAAATTACAATGATTACATTATTTATTGTCTCATATCTATTTTACAATTATTTCAGGCCTGCTGAAAGAGTGGTTTAGAATGAAAAAATTGTGAACGGTATAAAGGAGGGAAATGTGTGAATGCCTATCAGCCATTTTATCCTAGACTGGCTAAGTACTGTAATTAGCATTTTTTACTAATTGAAGACAAACAGCAAAAGGGCTGCAGCATATAGAAAAGCAGAAACTCATTCATCAGCCTCTCTCTCCCACCTTCTCTGTTTACCTAGACTCAAACAAAAATAGCATTAGCTGGCCACAGACACTTTGTACAATGCATATTCCTCACTGAGGGTAACACATGCCCGTCAGTGTCACGAGAGTTTGTACACACTCAAACACAAAGCAATACTTTGACATAAAAACTGGAGAGTATTTGTATAGGAACAATTTGACAATTTTTGTTAAGTTTTGGGGGCAGCAGGTAGTGTCGCAGTCACACAGCTCCAGGGACATGGAGGTTGTGGGTTCGATTCCCGCTCCGGGTGACTGTCTGTGAGGAGTTGGCGTGTTCTCCCCGTGTCCGCGTGGGTTTCCTCTGGGTGCTCTGGTTTCCTCCCACAGTCCAAAAACACACGTTGGTGGGTGGATTGGTGACTCAAAAGTGTCCGTAGGTGTGAGTGTGTGAGTGAATGTGTGTGTTGCCCTGTGAAGGACTGGCGCCCAATGATTTCAGGTAGGCTCTGGACCCACCGTGACCCTGAATTGGATAATCGGTTACAGATAATGAATGAATGTTAAGTTTTGAACATGTGTTCATATTATTGCGTGACCTATACCACAGACATTGGCAAAGTGCAAAACCTAAGAGTATTCATTTAAACTTGTGAAGTAGAGACTAAAAGTCACCTATATCTCACCACTACCAAATCATCGCCATGGATCAGGCAGCCATTTTCTATCTGGATTTGTGTAGTTGCTATGACTCAGAGGCTGGTGGTAAAATGATAAATGTGGCCAGCGTCTGAATGATAGGCTGCGCCCATGAGCTGACACGTTGACGAACTGCGCCGCTTCTCCAAAATTGATAGATTCTGAGCCCATACGTTTTATTGATCGGCTAATTGTTCAGGGGGGGTTGGAAAGCGGCTGCTGTCGTGAATAAATGATGGATGCCTGGCATGCCGAGGAAGCCGAGGAAGACCTCCGAGGCGTGGTGTTGCTTCCTGTGAGACTGTAATCGTCCTTCTCACAGCCCCGAGGAGCCGTTAGTCCCTGCTAGCTCTCTCCTCGCATTAATAATGCATTCTCTCTAACAGCAGCATTCAGCTCTAAACGCTCCACCATACAAGCTTGTCCAAAACATCAATAGCAGCTCAGCAAAATAACCCCCATTTGAGGCTGGGGCAAAGAACGAAGTTACGAATGATAATTAATCCTCAAGGCATTCCTGCTATATCTACAGCGACTTTCTCTCTCTCTCACTCACACACACACTCACTCACACACACACACACCCACACCCACACACACACACACACAAACCCTATCTGTCTCTTTCTCTTTCTGGCACTAAGAATTTTGGGATGGAGACAGCAAGAACAGGAATGGATGTTTGGGTGGGGAGTGGGTTGGAGAAATACTGACGCTGCTTTTCCCTGAGCTCCAAATGACAAGGTGACAGAGGATGTACAAACAAGGAGAGATGGGCAGGAGACAGGGGGGAAGGAAGAAAGAGACCCATCCAGCATGGATTTCCGTTCAGTTTCACCCCAGAGACCAGAATGATATAGCAAAAGGACAGAGCATACTATTACTGTGTACCATACAAAATAATGAACTCCTGTACAGTCAGTACTTCTCTCATGGACAAAGACAAAGAAAAACAACACCAAACTGCATGACATCTACCACAGCTGCAATAGCTATTCCTTCTCTAGGCATTATCAGTTACCTAATGAACAAAATGAGCAATTCCAATAACGTAACTGCACTGTGCACTAATTGTAACCACTCTAAGGCTAGTTAGTGTTAGCTCCCTCCTCCTCTGAAGGGAAGCACTGATTAAAGCCTCGTCCAGATGGACCACCGTGGTCCTCCTCGTTGCACTGTAGAGCCACCAACTGGGATCAAACGAGACAAAGGCCATCCAACAGCCAAGTGTCCCAATGCCCCCACTCAGCCAACCAGCAGCCAGTGCTTAGCTACCAGCCACGCATACCACACAGCATGATAATGAATAGCAAGGAGCACAATGGATTTCACTCATTTAAACTGAGCCTCAAGTTTATAAACCTCAGCAAGTTATGACATTTAGCTCAACAACTTGCAGATCAATATCAGATTATAATAAAATTCTAACCTACACTTATTAAAAGGCTATTACATATATGTAACATACGTATTTATTTTGACTTAAATTACTTAGTTTAGAACTTATTACTGTATTGTGTAACAGCAAACACATTTTCACAGACTTTAAATAAATTTCTATAGAAAGCTTCATGGTTAAACACAAATTAAATTATTGAAATACAAATAAAATAGTTGATCACCACGTACAGTAGGATGCAAAAAAAAAAAAAAATATATATATATATATATATATATATATATACATATAAACTTGAAAAAGACCAGGCAAGCCTAGCTTTGCCAGATCACGGTGGTGCAGCAGGTAGTGTGGCAGTCACACAGCTCCAGGTTGTGGGGTCAAGCTTCAGGTGACTGTCTGTAAGTAGTTTGGTGTGTTCTCCTTGTGTCTGCGTGGGTTTCCTCCCACGGTCCAAAATCACACGTTGCTCGGTGGATTGGCGACTCAAAAAGTGTGTGTGTGTGTGTGTGTGTGTGTGTGTGTGTGTCACACTGTGAAGGACTGGCACCCCCTCCAGGGTGTGTTCCTGCCTTGTGTCCAATGATGCAAGGTAGGCTCTGGACCCACCGCGACCCTGAACTAGATAAGCGGTTACAGATAATGAATGAATCTTAGATGCAAAGCATTTCTCATACAAATGTCACTAGTATTTGTGTAATTTATGTGGGTCCAAACTATGCATCATTCTTATTAGAAGTCTTACCCAATAAATGACACAAGGATTTTCCTCAGAGACTGAAACATCTATATGGAACATAGAGTAAAATGACAATACCATACAAACATGGTGAATTTTTACAGTAATTTTTATATGCCATTTCTATGATGTCTATTGTTAATTTGCACAGAGTAGGGTAGAGCACATAAAACGGAAATTAATTAAGTCACACAATGAACACAGAAGTCTCCCTGTGTTGTCAATTTTTCAAGTACATGCTGCATGTGGTGGGAAGACAAATAAATGACAGAACTGATGGGCACTGTTGCGTCAGAATTAGAAACTGAAAATTGTTGAATTGACTGGGGTCCACAAGTGACCGTATTTCCAAGATTTCAGAAGCAAAAAACACCCTAGCTTATTTAACTCCAGGAAAATTAATTACAGTCAAAAAAAAAGAAAGGAAATCATGTCTTTGTGGCTGTCCTTATTACAATAATATTTCGAGCATGAACACAAATGGCACAATTAGCAATTACTTGTTTTCTATGGCAGGTAGATACACTATATGGCCAAAAGTAGCAGGAGACACCTCCTAATCATTGTATTTGAGTGTCCCATACAGTCCCATGGATACAGGTGTATACAGTTAACCACCTAACCATGCAGTCAGATTGTACATTTGTAAAAGAATGGGTCTTTCTCAAGCACTCAGTGAATTTGAGTGTGATACTCAAACAGGATGCCACAACTGGAAACTCAGTTTGTGAAATTTCTTCCCTCCTAGATTTATGTTCAAATGTGAGTGATATTATAGAAAAGTGGAAGCGTTTAGAACAGCAATTAAGTCACAAGGTAGCAGACTACCAGTTACAGAGCATGATCACCAAGGGCTGCAACACCTAGTGCATAATACTTGCCAACTCTCTGCTGACACAGTAACTTCAGAATTCCCAACCTCATGTAGCACTAACATCAGCACAAAAACTGTGTTTTTTGTCAAATGCCACAGTTTGGCCCGTACCAAGAGAACAGTACTTGCCTGACTGCAATGTGCAAACTGTAAAGTTTGGTGGAGGATGTATAACATCATAGGGTTGTTCTTCAGGACTTGGCCTAGGCCTATTAGTTACAATGAATGGAAATCTTAATGCTTCCACACACCAAGCAATTTTGGACCATTGTATGCTTACATCATTTGTGGGAAATAGTTTGGGGAAGGCCCTTCTCAGGTCCAGCATGACTATGCCCCAGTGCACAAAGCAAGGTCCATGGTTGGGTGAGTTGGCCTCAACCCTCTCTAAACAACTTTGGGATGAATGAGAATGGAGATTGAAAGCCAAACCCTCCCATCCAATATCAGTGTCTGATCTCACAAACGCTCTTCTAGATGAACAAGCAAATATTCCCACAGACACAAAATGGTGTAGAAAGCCTTCCCAGAAGAGTGGAAGCTGGTATACCTTCAAAAGGAAAGACAAACTGTGTATTATTGCCTATGGATTTAGAATGGGTTGTCATAAAAGCTCCTGTAGGTGTAATGTGTAAGTGTCCAATGCTCATGTCCATTAAGCGTATGTGGCAGTGAGGAGGTTAAAGTTATGCAAGTCAAATTTGGATATGCCTCACAGAAGTTATATATATATAATATATCCTCTAGAAGTCATAAGAATAAAAGTTTACTGTTTTCTGGGCAGTGAAATAAGACATTAAGTGTGGAAATGGAACTTGTGCTGGAGTTTGTATGAAGTGCAAGTTAATCAGTTTTTCATCATATGAAAAAAAATATTTTTAGAACTGTCATAACAAAACCATACAAAGTAAACTATATTATAAAGTTTTCCTAACATATAATGAAGTTCATGTAACGTGTATTGTATTTCAGACCATTTCTACTGGTTCATTCATTAGGAAAAATTTGCTCATTTAAAAATTAAATGACAACATTCAAAATAACAGTATATAAAAAGGGGTCCTCTGCAGTTGCTCAGGAGAGATTGGTAGGGAGTCTCTGTGGATGGGGAGCAGTGTGAGGAGGGCCAGGCCAGCAGGTGGACCCTGACACGTCCAATACGGTTAAGGATCATCATCATAAGAGACACCAGCGGCTGCATGGGACTGAGGTGAGAGAGGGTCCATGTTTACAAAACAGCACCAGGAGAGGGACAGCAGGTGGCTTAGTAGTCAGAGGCACTGATTAGTAACAGTAGGACTGCTGTTTCATATCATGGATATAATAAGAAATAATAGGAAGTTGGCCTTGTCATGGACGGATGCAGCCTGTAAGGTCTATTTCCTCACTTTAACAACTGGTGCTCTGCCCTTGAAAGACATGCTCAGATCTAGCTACTTCCACAATTACTGCAAAATATCACTTCCATTTCGGAGCTTCCACCCATGTCAATAGCCTGGAAAAGTGTGAGGTTGCTTCACAATGGTTTGTCTTTAAATAAAAAAAGGTCAAAACAAAAATGCCAGAGCTTATCGTTCTTCTACAAAATCATTCATTGTCTGTATCTGCTTATCCAGTTGAGGGTTGCGGTGGGTCCAGAGCCTACCCGGAATCACTGGGCGCAAGACAGGAACACACCCTGGAGTTGGCGCCAGTCCTTCACAGGGCGACACACACTTACACCAACGGACACTTTTGAGTCACCAATCCACCTACCAACATGTGTTTTTGGACCGTGTGAGGAAACTGGAGCACCCGGAGGAAACCCACGCAGACACAGGGAGAACACACCAAAGTCCTCACAGACAGACACCTGGAGCCAGACATGTTCGTGGTAGCATTACACCTACAAAACAGTTGCTTTGGAGCGTGTATATTACAGAGGAAGACAGGCCATTTAGGAAAATAGTATGTGGACATGCTTGACCATATACAAAGCTGAACATCTTGACAACATATCGTAAAAGTTACGAGATTCAGCATAACAGAGTATAGTGCATCTTTTCTGTTTTCAAGGTAATCAGTCAGGTTGTGGTTTGAGAGAATCGGATTGTTTACTTAAATTCCATAAAAAGAAACGCCTAGAACAATGAATAATACGGTAGACTACAAAAATGCATTAAACTCTTAAAAAATGTGTGCCATTTATACTTTACCACATTAACATGTAACATAAACATTGCTTCACTTTCTATAGAGACGTTCACCAAATTCTCTGTGACAAACCACAGACAGATTTAGAGAGGTTTAAAAGAAGCTCCTAAAGAGAGAGGCGACTTTAACACAATCGAGTTGACACCTTGCGAAGAGTCTACACTTTACCATCTTAAAATAAACCTGCGATGACTGAGGGTGAAAATTGAGAGGAAAGGTATGCACTTACAGGAGTGATTTTGCCGAGTTGAAACAATTATCACCATGTCTCTCGCATGTTTCAGCATGTCACCCTCCAGCAAGTGCATTCTGAAATATAGCCCAACTCTCGTTAGGGGTGTACTGGAGAAAGTCCATACAACGGAAATGTGCTAAAGTGTATGTGGTATTTGTTCTGTACAAATAGTGCTGTGGCTCAAAATACAATGCTAAACGAGAGTCAAGGAAATTACAATGTGTGTGTGTGTGTGAGTGACTATGTTTAGCAAGTGTGTGTGTTAGAGTGCATGTTTGTGTGTGTATCTGGGCAGGATGGGGCAGGCAGGGTTCAATGTAATTAGTCAGATTGAGGGCTGAAATGAGGCAGTGTGAGAGGAGGCAGAGGCCAGAAGTGTGTGTGTGTGTGTGTGTGTGTGTGTGTGTACGCTGGATGCTTTAATTGGAGCTCAGTGGCTGGTAAGGATCAGAGGTACTCCAGAAACAAAAGAGCAGACAGAGAGAGAGAGAGAGAGAGAGAGAGAGAGCGAGAGAGAGAGAGAGAGAGAGAAGAGAGAGAGAGAGAGAGAGAGAGAGAGAGAGAGAGAGAAAGAGAGAGAGAGAGAGAGAGAGAGAGAGAGAGAGAAAGGTAGCCATGCTGTGTATTTGACAGTGTGTGTGTGTGTGTGTTTGTGTGTGCGTGTGTGTGCGTGTGTGTTGCGTTTGTGTAGGCGCGCAATAGCTAAATTATATTTTATATGTTCAGTTGTGGCTCAAACAGGAGATCAAAACCAGCCCTCAAGACAATGTTATCAGTCATTAAAAAACAAATCAGATAATGTCCTGTGGAAAATGTAAAAATAACATTTTAATGTACACTAAAATCCATGGTTTGGGCTGGTTTCCATTTACCTGTGGAGGGGCTCTTATTCGAATGGTGATTCAGACTCCTGACACGTTACGTTAACAGACTCCCTCTGACAAAACTCTTTCAGTTCGAATTGAGCTTTAGACCTTGCATCAAAACAAAAGAAAAAACATTTTAAATGTCATCTATAATTTGGAGCTGCACATAAAAGACCTTTTTTTTACGGAATGCAAATAAATCAATTAGCCAGGTTGTTAGCTCATTACTCAATTCACAGGCCTCTTCTGCTTTAATGGTTTTTTGACAGCTGATAAATGATGTCATTTACATTAGCTGGCCTGTTTTTAGGGCTGTTTGGCTTGTGGTCGGATGAATCGTGGAGCAGACATATGCAGTAACTGATCATAGAGTAAAACAGGCAAAATGGCAGACAAAATGTTAAGGCAGTGAGAGAAAAAAGCAGTTGGCTTCTAAAGCACAAAGTATAAATGAACATAATTTATTAATGCTAAAATATAAAAGCATGTGTGCATTCAAACACCCATGCAGAAATATTCACTTCTCTCACCATTGTGGGAGATGGCAGGGATCACTCCAGTCACAGCTTCTCTCTCCGAGCCTCAATGTTCTGGAGCCGGAGCCTCCAGCATGGACTGCATGCCATTCTAATCCCTCAGACCATCTTCCTCCATCTGTCCTCACTCCGCCACTGGTCAAACACACGCAGAGAGAGGAACACGCTGCTTGCATGATTCATATTGGAAGCTTTCCTTCACCAGCCTCAGCTCTCATATCACCTCCTTCAAATCCATGGTGCTGAAACTGAATCAGAATAATTAAGTCATTTAAAAGGAAGGGTTCACCCCACATTATCTAGTATGACTAAATTAATAGAAAATCTTTGCAGATTTGGAGCCTTAAAATGGAAAATAAGCGTATGATTTTGAACAGCTCTCCTTCAAAAACATTCTGTGCACCTGATGTTATTGGTCAAACATTTTTGCCAGAATGTGAGCACTCCTCTGGCACTTTACACAGTGTTAAAATATTCATTATGAGTAATGCTCAGATTTCAATTGGAATACCATCATTTTACCTTAACCTACGTTAAAAGCTATGAATGTATTTTTATTCCTGAGAAATTTGGAGATGCCATCTCTTACTGCACAGCAATTATATGGTTTAAATGTGTACACATGAATAAAACACATCAACAGTTTTGTCTCAGTTGTGTTAATATTTACCATGTGTAAATCAATATAAGGCATTAGGCAGAAAGAAATTCTCTGTTCATAGATTTAAATCTTCATTGTCACAGCAAACACTTCTGTGATTGTTTCATTTTTATGCTGTTTAGAAACACAACATGCTCATTATTTTTGATGATCATTTAATAAATTGCCAAAATTGCTTGGAATAAAAATATTTGTTACATTAACATATATTAGCTTATATAACCTAGGGCTCCTAAGTTTCAAACCTTGCCTCGGGTCACTGTCCGTGAGGAGTTTGTTCTGTTCTCTCTACATGTCCATGTGGGTTTCCTCCATGTGCTCTGTCCCATAATCAATAAACACGTGTCGGCAGGTCAATTGGCTATGTGAAATTGTTCACAGGTCTGAGTGCCTGTTTGAGTGTGTGATGTCTTTTGATGGACTGCTGCTCTGTCCAGTGTGTGTGTTCCTTTTTTTTGTGCTCAGTAACTCCAGGTAGGCGCCGGATCCACAGCAACTCAAGACGAATCAGTTACAGAATATGAATGAATGAATAAATTAACTTACATTAAAAGTTAACAATGTTCTTTGTCCCTTTACTGAAATGTTATTATTTTGGAGATATAAAGTTATTTTACAACAGCAGCAATAGAAAAATCTCTACACTCTAAAGCTAGAACCTCCAAAAACTGCCATCCCCCAAATGACATCAAACTAAGGTCATATTAATTTCAATACAACATTATAACAGAAAAAAAATTATATTAAAAACTGTTTTAATTATTTTCCTTGTATATTACAATATACAGTACTGTGCAGAAGTCTTAGGCACCTAAGACAATTATAATAAATTAAACTAATGTCTTCTCAGTAAGTGTGGTGCTTTATAAAGTTATATATGACAGTAAATACAAAATAATTATAATATAAAACAAATAATAAATATAAGAGGATTTATTTCTATAAAGTAGTAGGTGTGAGTGAGTTTGAAGAACAATGTTTTGTTCAGATTCTCTTTGATCGCATGAATTTGTTAAATCAACAGCGCACACTATTTAAAATCATTATTTATTACTGGTAAAACTAGGTAATGGATGGTAACCTCAAATTATACGACTCCATGAGGAGAGATTTGGAAAAAGTTAAACCAACACATTCACAAACAGAGTATCACTCACTGGAATAATGTTATTTAGTTTTATTCTAATGTTGGCCATTATTTGTTGTTTGTTTGTTTGTTTGTTTTTAGCAAATAAACACTTACTGCTCAGATAAATAGCTTTTTAAATCTCATAATCTCTTGTGCTTAAAACTTTTGCACAGCACTGTATATTTCTGATATTTCCGAAGACATATCTCTTTGATAAACTTTCAGGGAAACCATTGCCAATTATCAAAACTAACTATATTACTGCTTCTGCTTTTGTTTTATTTATAGCTCAAGTAGCACTGTTTATAACATCATTATTTCGAACAGGTTTTATTTTTCATTTCCAGTTGTATGTTTTTAAACAGAATATTTATTTTTCTGAGCCAAACTATTTATGTAGTATATAATTACAGCTCTATACAAAACATAAACAAATGTTGTCCTGAGTGTTAAACCAGAAAATAAGTGTTGTTGCATCCTTTAAAAGGAACACTTCCTTGCTGCTTTTGTTTGCGTTTCAGACCAGATCAGCAGAGATTTCGACACAGACTCTCACGCCTGATAAATATTTCACAGGTGCCGTTCTGAAGAGCTGTGGCACTTTGCAAAGGGGGGTCAGAGTTGAAGAGCATAGGGAGATGAATAGAAAGAGAGAGGGAGAAAGAGGAGGATGGCTACCTGTCTAATGCACTGCAACTAGATATCCTCAATCCATCCCTCCAGCTTGGAGAGGGGGAGCAGTGCCCAAAGCGTCCTTTTCTCACCGGCTCCTCTCTCCAGCAGGCCATTGAGCACCGGTAGCAGTCATTAGCAGGCTACTCAGCACGCACTGAGAAGTGGAGAGCGCTCGTGCACGCTCTGCTTTGGGTTAACAGCTCTGCCGAGTTTGGAGGCAGTGGAGAGGCGCTATGATAGCTCCCATCAGTGGCTGGCAGACTGCAGATTGGTGAACTCACACAGAGGTTAATGGACTAACTCAAGTTTGTCTGCGCTGCGATGAGAGGGGCCCTGGTATAATTGAATCAAGCCTGCATGTGAATGAAACCACAAGCAGGTTCTCCTTCTCTCCATGGTTGGGAGTGATCTGAATTAATTTGTTGTTGGGAGGTAGATGAAGGGTGATGCATTTTGAAACACAGTGCCATATTGCAGTTCGCAAACTAAAGCACTGTAGGGTACATTCATTCACGCTTGTGAAAAGTAGCCTACATACTAAAGTTTCATAAAATATAAAAGAACATAACCATAAATAATAGGACAGGTGCATAAACCTGATATGAAATGTGTGAGTGTGTGTGCTGCATTATTAGCGTCTTTCTGCAGCCCTCCCGCAGCCTTTGCGTTGTTGAGATGAAAACTGACACTGATACCTTTGATTGATATAATCACATAAAATACTTTCCTCTATAACTCTGTTATCAGTTGGATATTGTTGGCTGTCTGTTCCTGAAATGTTGTGACTGTGCTGAGCGGCTAGTAAACAATTACGGGTAAAAAAAAAAAGGTGTGGGGAAACCCATGCTGAGATAACAGTTCAAACACTTTACACAAAGACAAGCAAAGCATACACATTTCCACCATACAAATGTATTCCATCAGTGTTGTTAAAGCAAAAATCTTGCCCAGGGAGGTGTTTAATATTATGGATGCTGGGAAATAAAGGATTAACATGTACTTACTTTGTAGGGTTTATGGAGTTAGCACAGGTGCTAATACAGACTTATTAATCAGTCACTACTGAGAAACTAACATGTACATTATAAGCGGTTACTCTAGAATTCTGATGGTGCCTAAGTGATCGTCATGCCTGATCACTTATCATGTGCACGATGAGAAAAAGCAACTCACACACACACATTCAGTACTAACCTGGGGACGTACACATAGCTGAGTTTTTTGAGGTCGTCGACACGTGTGGGAGGCTTGTGTGTCCACTGAGAAATCTCTTTCATATTTAACACGGCTGCTGGACCCTCATGCCAACACTCATTCTCATCAAGCTGTGAGAGCAGCACCGGGGGACGTCATGCTTTGTTTCTGCAGGTAGAGCAAGGGCGGTAAGAGCTGGGTTTAGAGGTCCGAGTTTCAGTTTCTTAATTCTAACGTTAGTCCGTATATAGAGTCCTATACATTCCATACATATATTATTTTCAAAATTTATTTGCTGGGCCCATATCGGGGACAACATATTTATTACTCTGACTTATTTTGAGATGACAAAACAAAATAATTTACTAGGCTAACTGAACAACATGTAAAGAGCAGCCTACTTCTCACTCCGCGGTCTATTGACTGTTCTCTGGGAACAAAGCTGCAAACGTGGCCCCTTACAACAACACAAATGTTCAAAACGCAACAATATGTGGACCAATAACTCTGTTTATTTTCACCAACTAACCTCCAGTCCCGTCTTCTGCTCTAACTGTGGCGGTAGTGTCGTTAAACGCCATAAATTTTTCCCGCCCCAAAAAAAACAAACACCAGAGGCCCAATGGAGCCAAGTGCGCATGCGTGGCCGAGGCACTGGAATATGGCACCGTTACTTTTTGTGAGCAGCGCTTGCGGCTCGAGCCAGAGAGGGCGGGAAACTGAGGAACACAGGAGGATGCCTTACGGGGATTTCCTTCACTTAACTTTAATATTTTCCATAGACTGTTTGACGTCTGCAGCATGAACGGAACGGAAAAGCGAGCATGTGCGTTTAGGTGTTAAGGGACTTTTAGGTCATGTGGGACAGCGTGTCAAAGACCATGTAAGACAAAGACATGTTTACTTGCAGTGACTATAAACAGTGACTTTTTACTTTATCTTTAGAAAAAAATGTAGGTCTCCTAGTGAATGAGGAATCCTTGCAGTGCTATTAACAAGGAAAACAAATTAAAGTAGCCCCTAGAAACTCACCTCTTTTGATCAGAATTCCATATTCAGATATTATTTCCAAGAAAAATGTTGCATTAATGCCCTTAAAGTGGTCCAAACGTTACTCTTTACATTTGCCTTCATTCAGAATGTGCAGATCGATTAATACGCATCTGCTCAAAAGCTCAACAGGGCAGGTTCATCCTTAGGGTTATGACGTAAAAAATGCCTCCCCGAGTCTGTTTCTGAGGCTGTGTTTTTAACACTGCATCTTTATAGCAGAAATGTTCAGCGTTGGCGTTGACTGCTTATCTCGTGCCTGAATGTCTCCTAGAATATTAATGAACACTTCACACACACATGATCTGAAGGTACGAAAGGGGTTCTTTTAAAAGTTGGTCTATAAAATATACATTATCCCAATATATTTAACAGATCAAAATCACTGGCATTAAGTGCTTAAAGCGCATTGTGCTCTATATTTCTTCTCCGCTGATTTTTTTTTTTTGTCTGTAGATGTTGTAGTCACGGGCATGTGTCCTCCGCGTAGCTCTCGCCAAACTCCGCTCCACCCGTCATTGGGGTCCAGTGAAGGGCGTTAACCAGCACGAGAGCAGCAGCGGTACCTCGAGCTTTCCCGTTTTTTGCCCCCTACAGACCCCTACTGACACACGCTGATTTTTTTTTTAGTTTTTTTTTACACCCGTATTCCGACAGGTGTGTTTGGATTGGCTAATAACCTACACTCAGGGTTTGCCCGCCAATCAGAGAGCAGCAGGGCCGGGCTTGTAGCAATACAGCTGTTTTCACATACTTGTGAAAATGAACTAATGGCCAATAGTGGCGCTGAGGGGCGGGGCAGGCTGGAAAACGAGTGGGGAGGAAAACGCGCGGTGCTAATCTTCCCATCCACGCGCGCGCCACTCTGCCTACACTCAACCAATCACAGTGCGCACGAGACCGCCGCTACGCTCCATAAATGGTGCGAAGGAAATGTACCTAGCTGTACCGAGTCAGGCGCGGCGGCGAGCATTCCGATTTCTGTTGATTTTATTTTTCTTTTGTAACCGTTTTATTCCTCGTCCGTTTCCCTCGTTCTCGCGCCCTGGAGTTGACAGTGGAACGGCGTCGTTTATTTTTTAGTGTCGGACACATCTGTCACGGCCGTCGCTGCCCTCTCTTTCCCGCTCTCTCTCTCTCTCTCTCTCTCTCTCTCTCTCTCTCTCTCTCTCTCTCGCTCACACACACACACACACACACGGAGCTCGCTGTAGCGTTTAGACTAATTTATCCTCAGTGTATGGTGTAGTCTCCGCCTGAAGAGAACAGTCGACGGCTCCTATTGTTTTTTCCCCTCTTCACACCTCAGAAACAAGAATGGTCATGGTGAGTAGTGTGGCCTGGGTTGTTTTGTTGCAGGACTGGTGTCTGGTTTTCTTTGTAAAGGGGCTCATTTTTGTAATAAATACATTAAATAATATTTAGCGTAATAGCTGCTGTTTACCTCAGAAAGTTATACAGCCTTGTGAATTAGTGTCTGTTATCTTCATTACTATGAAAGGGACGAGGACAGAACATAATGCAGACTTGCTCTCTCAGGTGTAATTCTTATAGCACTGGTGTGTGTGTGTGTGTGTGTTTAACTGTTCTTGACATTGTTGCTGTTCTCTTGAAAAGCCGCAAGTGCACGCTTGTATCTATTACTTGTCTAATTTGATGCCGAAGTCCATTGAAGTCCTCGCACGTATAGCAAAACCAGTGTGGACACTTGTGTAATACTGAGGTGTGTGTGTTTAATATCCTCCTCGTGTTAGAGTGCGCATGTGATTGTTGTACTCCGCTACAGAGGAACTCGCTTTTCTCGGGTCCACGACACCCTGTTATCCACTCTGCTGCATAAAACGGTGCAGGTTATATGAGCACTTAGCATACAATACGCTTTTAACACGAGCAACACCGTTATTACAGCGAACACGTTGTTATCAGAGAGGTAGTATGTATTAATGCACTTTGAATGTGATGTGAGAGCCATTTGCAGCTGCAGTGAAATGACAGTAAAGTGTGCTTTTATTGTCAGTACATTTTCAATGTCTTTGGAAACACTGGGAGAATCCTCTTGGGTTATTGATTATTTAATTTGAAGTTTTGAAAACCATGTCTCTGACCTTCTAGACTAGCAAGAGGGGCTGCTTCTAGAAATCTACACCAGCTTTATGTAAATTTTACATAGCAATCTTCTGTGGTTGGCGTTTTCAGAAAAGAAAACATCCTGCTGAAATCAGTGCCTCCCTTTTAGTGCTTTTAGTACGCATACATTAGTGGTTAATTTATGTGCCCTGTGCTGTGCAGGCATCCTATCAGCGTAGTGCCTGTAAGTGCAGTCTCTCATTGCGCTCACTCAAGCACGGACCTCAGCAGCGATTGATTGCTTTTGGTGGTATGGAAGGAAAGGCAGGGAGAGGAAAAGAAGGGGGGCTTTTCTTTAGCTAAAGGCAGGATCAGTGCTCCTCCTGTCTGCTAGGCTGCCAGAGCGAAGGTGTTAATTTTTTACAAGGGGGGGAGTGCAGATGACGAGCGGACAAGGCAGCCAGTGAAAGCACAGAGGGAGGAGGGGGCTGCTAGTGACCTCACCAATGAGGAGGGAGCGAGGGGAGCGGGGGGCTGCAGCATTTGGCTCATGCCGAAGCCTGTGCATTCACAAGCAGCTGCGCTCCGAGAAGGAATGCCCACTCTCTCTCTGGCTGGCCGCACGCTGCCTCGCCACCGCTGAGACACTTACAGAGAGAGAGGGAGAGAGAGAGAGAGCTCAGAGAGTGAGAGGGGGACATTCGCACAGCTGCGGGAGAGAACTGTGCTCGCTGGCTCACAAATGGAGTGGAATGGGTTTAAAATGGTAAGGATGCTGCAGTGATTTTTGTCGGGGGTGTGCGTGTCTGTGAGTGTGCGTGTGTTGCCCTTGCCATATTTCATTGCTTGCAGCTGCAGTGCCTGCACTAGAGAGCCTACCGCTTCCTCTCGCTCTTTCCTTGTGTCTGGAAGTGTCTCAGATCCCTTCTGCTTCAATCTGAACCCAGCCGTCATAGTCCTCACCTACACGAAGGTGCATCCGGGCTGTGGAAATAAAAAATAAGGGTGGAACAAGGGAAAGGGAAGAAGTGGTTCAGGAGGAGAGGAGGGGAAAGGACAGGAAAGGCATGGAGGATAAAGGGCTGCGGGGTGTGCTGCCAGGTTTTAAAACCTGTTTTACGACCAAAGAGGTGTGCAGAATCTTAATGAACACCTTTAGGTAACGCTCGCCTTTGTTCCTCTTCTTCTCCCCCTATACAGTGTGTGCCAAACCCCTCAGTATTGATTTACACATCTTTAACCCAGCGCTTTTCTAATGTGCACGTTTTGGTGTTTTGTAGTTCTGTGAATGTGCAGGAATAGGTTGGTGATGATGCGGGATGCAGATGCAGCGTATTGCATAACTGCATGGCACTGAGCATTCTGAAGCGTAAGTTTGTAAATGAGTGCGAGTGGGAGTGACCCAGTATGGGAGAGTGAGTGAGCGAGTGTGTGTGTGTGTGTTTACTTGTGAGCGTGCAAACTGGGTTTCAGTTTACATTTAAATCTATGCATATTCCTTTGTGTAAATGTGTGAAAATCACCGGCTGTGTGAGTATTACGGTTTGGGTAAATATTACAATGGCAGGGATAGGGAAGGCTGCAGTTTGCCTGCTCTGTGTGGATGTGTGTGTGTAAGCATGTGTGTAAGCGTGTGTGTGCATCCATTGTTGACTAAAGGCTCAGAGGCTGCCTCTCCCGACTGTCACCAGGCTAGTGGGAGACTGTGCCTGCCTGGAACGAACTCACCCCATGAGAGAGACTGAGAGAGAGACATAGAAAGAGGTGGGGGGGGGGGGGTGTGAGGGAGTAGCAAAGCTGACAAAACTACATTTAATCAGAAGACACTTCTTTGTATATTTACTACAATGTTCAGAAGAGTAGGATGGGCACTGATGGCTAACGTTGCTTGCATGCATTTTTTAACAGGATCACACGACTGTCAAAAACTAGATGGCATTGGAGCGGGTTTTAAAATGGTGTCCTCCTCCACTGCTTTGGGAATTCTACAGCTTGGCTATTTGCATCCAAAATGTGGGCAGCATTATTCTTTTTTCCCCTCACTCTCTCTGATTTGTTTTTTTATTATTTTAGGAAAATAATTGACTGTTTGCGCTTGTGGGATTTAACACACACTGAAAATTCTAATTGAAATAAGAGTGTTTCCAAACCAAGAATCCTGCTGTCCCTGTATATATATATATAAAATACATGTATATGTGGTACAATTGAGTGATGCCGTGGAGTAGTGAGGGAGCTTGTCCATCAGTGAGTGTTGAAGGATTCAGGGGGCGTAGAGGTGGAGACAGAAAAGTGAGAGAGAGAGAGACTTCCTACACTATTTTAAATTCTGAATTGATTAAAACTCATCCTCCTCCTCCTCCTCCTCCGCAGTACCTTGTCACAGGAAGAGCAGCCACTGACCACTGAGCACAACCTACCCGCCTTCTGCTTTCTGGACCAATCCTCTCTCCACTCTTCTCCTCTCTACTTTTCCTTCCTTTCTTCTGCTTTTTTATTTTTTTGCTACCTCTCTTTTGTTTTCTCCTCCATTTCTCCTCTTTTTTTCACCCTTTAGTTTCCACTCTCCTTCCCTCCTTTTTTTCCATCCTTCCTCCTCCTGTACGCAAGCCACGCCACTCTACTCCTGGGTTTTTCTCCTTTGTTGTCCAGCTCCAAGGTTGCATATCAATGCTAATAAGTCTGTGGCTAGACTGAATATTAAGAGGCAGAGGATCAGGGCGCAGGTGGGCAGCAGTGAGAGAGAAAGAGAGAGAGAGAGTGACCGCTGAGCTCTCAGGACCAAGCAGCAGGGGTGAGAAAACAGCCCTAGTATGTGCAATGGCTGGGTGAAAGTGTTTGCACCCCTTTTTCCACATAGCGTGACTGCACATGACAGCGACCTGACACAGGAGGCCACTTGATTTGTCAGAAAGTGAGGGAATGGTAGTGAACAAGAGTGAATTAAAAGAATAAGAAATACAGAGTGGAAAAAGAAAGTAAGAAGGAGCTGAAGTTGTTTCTCTACTGCTGTATATACTCAGGAGATGCATGTCACTACTGCATCCATCCATAACTGTTCTACTGCAAGAGAGAAGCTGGATGTTTTTAAAAGCACTTTTCACAGTGCTTTTCCCTCTTGGCCTCAGATGGTGGCGCTGTAGAGCTTCCACCCGAAAGAATAACACAACTCTACCTCTAATAGGTACCACACATGCACCTCTCTTAAATGCACAACCACCAACAGCGATTGCATTTTATTAGTGAAGGTTTTATTTTGTTCATTTGAACAAAAGGACTACGTCAATGCAGTGTATGACGTTAGATTCATATAATTCCAGCAACAGGCCACAGTTAAAAGTAACTGTGTTACTCTTACAGCAACTGCCTTGTATTCATTATCACTACAACATACAGAAGTCAATTAAGTGTCATAGTTTAGATGATAGCTTCTACACTGTAATACGCTCATACATGTTTTTTTATTATGCTGTACCCAGCTCCATAATCTGAATATGCAACTGAAACCATGAGACATCATGACTGACATGTGAACAGATCTTCAAAGACACAACAGATACAGATCGGCTCATGGACTGGACGTGTGGTCAGCGAGAACAGGCTGAATAGGGAGGACAGGCAGGAGATGCTTTAAATGCATGCATAGGCATTCCAAGATTGCAGCAGTGGTAAGAAGAAAAACACACCTAAAGCATTATTCTTACATGAATATTACTGAAAAATAAGGATATTTCAAACCTCTGGCCCCATGGCTTTTATATGTTTAGGCAAGGACGATGGAGACTCAGGCATAACTGCATTGAGTCTGCGTCTCATACTGAATATCGTAGTCTAGGTCAGGTCATATTCTCTGGTGCCACAGATGTATTAATGTACTGTTATTCAAACAGCAGGCAGATATTGATCTCTTTGTTTATTTGTTTGTTTGTTACTGTCACTTCATGTCGTCACTCATTATTTTATGTGATTACTGTTAATATAATTATTATTGTGAGTATGTGATAAGCATCAATTCTCAGGGTGTGACTGGAAAACCAAGAAGTGTAGCTCAGGTCCTAATGAGTTCCATAGGCCTTTTTCCATACGATGAAAGTACTGTATTTTACATGTTGTAAACAGATGTTGTCCTTTGTTTCATTTTTCAGATTCAGGTTTTTGTTTTCTTTTAAGCCTGTGTTAAAAAGGGGCTCGTGATTCTAAAGGCCTTGTGAAGTTCCGTTGGCACAGAAATTAAGTGGGGTAATTTTGGAAGTCTTGACATATTTCAGATGGCAAATTATCTTAGATAAGCAAAGGTTAATACGCCATGTCTATTCAAACAAAATCTGCTTGGGAGCATTGTCTCAATCATTGCCTTTCTTTTTTAAGTAGCCTTCATTTTGTGCAAAGGCTAAATATACATGAATACCAACAAAACGATTTAGTTAAAATTTTAATAGGCTTCCACAGTGATTTCTCTCATTTATTCATCTCCATTCTCCCTGCAGATAGCTGAGGCGAGCGAGCGAGTGAGAGAGAGACAGACAGAGAGAGACAGAGAGAGAGAGCTCTTAAGGGAGAAGGCTTCACAAGCACGAGCCTAATTCCTCTGGCGCAAATTCAAAGTGCCACGCACAGACAGGCGATAATCAGCTGGATACACTCGCTCACATGCGCACACACACCCTACATACATGTACGCACACTACCCACTTCCAAAAAAGGTTCTGTTCCCTGTGTCTCACCTACTGCTGCCTCTTTAAACTCATATTCCAGTGTGCCTCAATAAAGGCAAAGGAAACTGTCATAAAGACACATCCACACATGTGGAAGGAATATTTTCTTTTATTTTTGCCTTGCGTTCTTCTATTTCCTCCCTCTCTCTCTCTCTCTCTCTCTCTCTCTCTTCAGCTTTTTCTTTGTCTTTCTCGGCCCTTATTGTCCTCCCTCCCTCCCTCTCTCTCTCTCTCTCTCTCTCTCTCTCTCTCTCTCTCTCTCTCTTTCTCCCTCTCTCTGCCTGTGTGTTTTGGTATTCATACAGACGTTTGGATTTGAGTGGCAGCCTCTCCTGAGACTGTGCACAAACTGCACATTTCTCTGATCTACATTTTGCACCCCAGGAAAAGACAGCAGCAGCAGAGGCAGCAGGAGGCAAGCCTTCACGGCTAGCTATCACTAGCTCAACCCTGCACACTGCAGCCCCCCACCACTCGCCAATAAACCCACTTCCACAGGGCACTAAAGGACATCTCAAGGTCACTCACAAAATGGGCTGACATTTGCATCGTTGCTGGCGTTCTAAAGCGTTTTTTATGTTACATGAAATAATAAATTTGATTTGAAACAGTAACATCTAGAATTAATACACTTTACAACACAACTAAAGTTAGAACCTGAATATGTTCTTCTTTTTAAATGAATAGTAAAGGCAAGCAGAAAGCATGAATGCATGTACACATGCAAATTCCCATTATTTTGATAAAATTAATACAAATATGTCAGGCCACCCTCTTTCAAAACAACTATTCTAATGGGATGCCCCTTAGTTTTGAATTACAGAGACCTTTCCATGAAACACGATTTGTTTTAAGGAACCAGCGAACATACAATTGCAGCTTATTACCAGTACGGTTTGAAATTTTAGTACGCTGGTGTATGCAGGTGATACATATTGCAATATAATCCCATTAAATGAATATGAGATTTTTTTAAAATGAAAATTGAGTGAATTATACTTTAAAAATATATCACTGCAGTGAGCACAATGGAATTAATCCCTCTTTTTCCAGATGCTGCAAGAATCATCATGATATCGGTTTATGAACCTGATTTATAAATCTTCTCTGTAGCTTAAGGAGACGAAACGTAAGCAGCCAAAAGCAGAAAGTAGAAAAGGCTTGAACCGAGAACAGAAGGGAACAGTGGGTATAAATGTCAAAGATAGTTCTGCTCTCTGAACATTAGTTGTTTGGGGTCAAAGTTCATAGAGGGTAAGGGTCACCAGTCTGTAACACATGGCCACAATGCAACCTGACAGAGAAAGGGCAAATGGTAGCACCGCAAAAAACATTTTGATCAAAATAGTAACCATAGATACCACTGCTGGCATTTCACGAAGGGACTGTATTGCATGAAATCTTGCCCCTGCCTCTCCTGTGGCTGAAGATATTGTTATCTCGCTGTCAGCTGGAGTTAGCTTGATTAACAGTGAGAGCAGACCCTCAGCACAAGTTGCCGTCTTGTCTCAGAGCAAACGTTATTTTTTCCACAAAATGTCTTTCAGCCTTCATTTACATGCAACAGGTTTACTTACTGCGTGATAGTGGTTCAACACAAACCATGTACCACATTACAGACAGCAACATGCCAAACACTAAGAGAGTCATTTACACAGCAGAGTTTAAAAACAAGCCATCATCCTGGTGCAGCTCTGTTTCAGAATGGATGGATGCATGGATAACCCTATATATTTCCTGGCATATACTATATGAGCATCAATTGTCCCCTGTGGGCATTTTCAATTACACTATAGCTCAGTAGTGGAAGATTAATCTGCTATTTTGAATGCATGCCACATTTGGTGCTTTCGTTGAGATTCTGCAGGGGAGTTATCTCCTCTGCCATGAGACTCCATTAGGTTCTTTTTGTCTCTTTGCTGCAGCAGATGCTGCTTTATACCTCAATACACGTCTGCATAATCTGACCCATAATTCAGAGACAAAGACGTTGTTCATTGTTTTATTAAATTGAATGACAATCCATATCCTGCACTTAAATAGAACTACACCAGATAAATAGACAGTACATTGGCAGTTAATGGCCTACAGGAGGAGGTTTGTCAACTAATTGAGGTCAAACGAGCTTTGCCAAAATACATCTATCTATGTATTTATTTATTTACTTATGCTTTTAAGGCATGTGCCCTAAATAATTTGTATATTGGTCGATCTCTTTTTGTTGTATTTCACTTCTATTTCCAACCGTTTATTCTTTTTTTCCCGCTCCTATACACTTATTTATTTTTTTCCTATCCACATTGACATGTCACACTTTCTACACACAGAACACATTGCCATTTTTATCTTCAACACAGAGGCAGATCAGAATGTCCTAGTTTACTTTAAAACTGAAAATAGGAACCATTTAGCAAATGTTCATATAAATATAAAGGCACATCTAGGTTAGTTTAAACAGTGGAAACATTTTATTTTGTCCCTCTTTGTGGATAACATTTTAGCCAGTTAATGCTATTATATTATAGTATCAGTAAAGTTTATAAGTTCAGTCTTGTTACTGCGTATGAGAAAGTATATTTGATCATAAGAGATGTGGGGAGGGGAGGGGTTGAAGTTTCCAGCAAATTCTAGCACAGCTGTTTGGGTCTTTGAACAATACTCCAAACTTCAAAAACAAACATACTGCACCCTGTTATACGTTACAGATCATAGTTGGGGCTCATATTGATTGTACAAGAATTCTCCTACCCTTTTACCCGTTTATATTCCGTATCCTCTCTCAGGAAGCACACAATGTCCAATTACGGAACTGAGAGTGTGCACACAGACAGACATGTTTCTCAGTAGCAGCAGTAACTACAGCACAGTATTGTTTTGATCAAATATGTGTATTGGTTGTTGAGACAAAGCCAGGTTGATCTCTTATCATGCAGACTCAATAAGCCTCAGGCAGCTTCTGTCCACTTTGTTAGTTAGCTTTGTTTTTCTTGGTGCTTCTATAAATGTCAAGTTTTAACAAAGGATGTTTCTGATGAGGTACGTTTTTAGAAACAAAGGCTGGTTAAAGCTAGAACTCGAAAATGGAACCTAATACAAGACGCACAGAATTAGCTTTTTGTAAAATGTAAAATGTAAATCTCTGAGCCCAGAGAAGACCTGCTAGAGAATATTTGCAGACAGAGCATCTCCTGACACTTTTCTGTCTCTTTAAACATTACAATTTATGCCATATATTAATACGTCTGCTCCTGCTAATTACTCATTCAATCTCGTATCTATTACCACTGTGCCCCATTTTGAAAACAGATGCCGAGCTTTGCTCTTCTGCCTGATTGATGGGCTTCAGCACAGATTTAAATCAATAACTAAATTGGCTTCATGTGATGAGATGTACCCTTGTGTGCGTGTGTTTGTGTGATGGCTTATTATTGGGTGAAATACAGGAGGGCAGGTTAGGCATCAAAGGGTACCCTTCAAAAGTAACAGTTGGAAAGTGGGCAGGAGGTTATTCAGTAAACTCTGTCTACATAATCAAAAAGATTATACCAAGGGTTAACCAAGTATGCAGAGCAACAGATGGACTACAGCCTGTAATAGTAGAACTACAACATGCACCTCAGGGGTCAGTGGATCTGATGAAAAAGACACTGAGGAAGGACGTTATTTTAATGTTATGGCTGATCAGTGTATGGTCCGAGGTCTGTGTTTATCTTCTTCTGGGAAAGTTTCCTAAAATCTCTGAAAGGTCTTATTGGAATACTTTGGAATACAGGAATGTGCAGGGCCTGAAAAAAATAAAAATAATAAAAAGTAGATGGTGATTTTTTGTCAAGTGGACAGTATGAATAGAGACCTGAAGGAAGAACAAGTGAAAGTGGATGAGAAAGAGGGAGTGGTGAAATAGGAAAGAGTGTGGGTGGAAAAGAGAGAGAGAGGAAGAAAGAGCAGTCAGAGAAAAGAGTGTTAATGAAGGAAAAAGACTGGGTAGTGGAAATGTGAGGAGCAGCTGTCGGAAGATGAGGAGGCTGAGATTGGATTAGCTCGATTTCAGCAGCACTGGGCCTGTGTGTGTGTGTGTGTGTGTGTGTGTGTGTGTGTGTGTGTGTGTGTGTGTGTGTGTTAAGGACCCCTCATCTGCCCAGCCATGAGGCTGCAGTCAGCTCTTTTTTTTCTCCATCGTACCTCCACCCCCACCCACTCCCTTCCTTGCAGGCTCTTTGTACAGCTTTTAATACCTTGCTGTAATGAACAAATATTATCTTAATGGCTTAAAAGGGGAGCATAATTAAAAGGAAAATACAGGGAGAGGTATGTGCCATTCATAACAAAAGGTATTTATCTTTATTTTACTAACTCGACAGTTCCTGTTACTTCTAACAAGAATTTAACTCTAAATTAAAGCTTCATTATGATTAACTGGAATGCTTCACTTCATTGCTGTTATATAAAAAGCTTGTCATCATTTCCTTTTTTCATTATTACTTTAAACTGGTAGTACTTCACAGTAAGGTTTTCTTTTACTGACATAATTATAACATTGTTAACTAGGAGACACCTGCGTTAGTTAACTTAACAAACCATGAATTTCAACAATGCTACACTTGTAATGTAAACAACCCAATAACATATTCAAGGATTGTTGTGTAAATGTTAACTGAGTAATGAACAACTTCAGTAAATGCTGTTTAATCTACCTATGACATAAAAGGTCTACAATGAACAAGTATTAGCACTGTTCTGTCACATTTAACAGTTTGTTCTAGACATTTTATGTGACATGGAGGTTCTGTAATCCTCTAAATGTTTCTCTGTCTATTTATGTCTCATTTACAGCAAGTGATCTCTAGAGAACCATCTGATGAATATTTTTGAAGAAAGCTATTTGTTATGTAATTTTACAACAACCCTTTATTTAGTGTTGATATTTAATTATAAAATATACAGTACTAGTCTTAGGCAGCTAAGATAATTATATATAATTAAACTAATGCCTTCTCAGTAAGTGTGGTGCTTTATAAAGTTATATATAATGATAGTAAATACAAAATAATTATAATATAAAACAAATAAGAAATATAATATCATTTATTTCTATAAAGTAGTAGGTGTGAGTGGTGCCATCTTCTATGACAATATCATTTTTGGAGAAATTATATTTATATTGTTTTTTTATCACAGTAGCAATTTAAACTTGTACATTTCAAACTGCAACAGCTGCAGTGTTAAGTTAGTAGATTTAAGTGGGCAAAAATGAATCTTTTTTGTATCATTTATCACTGACTGCAGATCAGAAGCAACCAAATACCCCGGTGATGCATGCACAGTAACAACCACGCCTAACAAAATACAGGATGTCCTAATATTATTGACTAAAACATAATTGACAGAAAACTACTGTAATTGAGATCAGAGAACAGTATTGATCTGAAAAATTACAATTAAATGTTTTCTTCACATGCTTTAGTCTGAACAGAATAAAGCAGAGGCTGAAGCAGGTGAGATGAAGCTGGTTAGATGGTGTGTGTGTGTGTGTGTGTGTGTGTGTGTGTGTGTGTGTGTGTGTGTGTGTGTGTGTGTGTGTGTGTTTGTTTGTGTGGGGGGGAGTGAGCTAGTGGAGCGTGACAGAGAGAGGCTGCACAGGTGCACCAGCATTCTGCTACCTGCCAGCTACCTGCAGCCATGTCAACACAGCACCTGGAGCTGACACAGCGCAGCCAAGTGCACGCACAGACAAAATTTAATACACACAAACACACACACACACAAACAAATGCTGTAGCTACAGCCCAATGAATTGCATGCACAGAATGAAAGTAAAGCACAGCGATCTCCTAACCTCGTGCTAAGAGAGGCGTGGTAAAGCAGAGATTTCCCTGTGTTCCTCCAGTAAGGTCACCTTTACATTAATGCAGAGGCTGCTACACAGCCCTGAGAGACATAGTGTGCATGCGCGTGTGGGTATGTGTGTGGTTGTAATTTGCTCTAGAGTTCTAGAATGAACATGTAACAAAGGAAATCAAGAGATGGGATGAAGAGTGCATCTAGTAGAGCTGTTAAATTAAAAACCAATTAGACCCTGTTTAAAAATTTTGTCTAAAAAATGTGAAAATTGACTTTCTGTATTGGCAGGATTTCATAAGGATAACACTTTTGGTCTCCTCTACAGTAAGAAAAAGGCTGGTGAATGACACAAATGTATTTTTGGCATAGAGTGGAAAAGTAACTGTACTGTAAAAATATTTCAAAAACCTACAAAAGAGAAGAAGGAGAACCAAGCAATAATGGCTAAAAATTAAGAGTCAGTAGCTCTCTTCTCACTTGTGTGCACTCGTGTTGGGGTAAACAGTTGCTTTAAATGAACAGGCACTGAAACCAGTCATTCTTAACAGAGTTGTTATGACAGGGGTTTACGGTGCTGTGATGCTTGATCTTTGTGGTATTTGACCAGAGCATGTCACAAGACCCAAGGGAGCTTGTGGAAAAGGGGCATAGTATTCATTCATTCATTCATTATCTGTAAGCGCTTATCCAGTTCAGGGTCGCGGTGGGTCCAGAGCCTACCTGGAATCATTGGGCGCAAGGCAGGAACACACCCTGTCCTTCACAGGGCAACACACACACACATACTCACAGTCGCCAATTCGCCTACCAGTGTGTGTTTTTTGGACTGTGGGAGGAAACCGGAGCACCCGGAGGAAACCCACGCAGACACAGGGAGAACACACTAAACTCCTCATAGACAGTCAACCAGAGCAGGAATGAAACCCACAACCTCCATGTCCCTGGAGCTGTGACACTACCTGCTGCACCACCGTGCCGCCCATGGGGCATAATATGTCCACTTTAATGTATTTTGAAGGTAAACAGATCTGACTACTTAATTAATCATTAACATTATCAACATATTGCATGATTAATAATACAATCAATAGTGACAGCTCTAGTATCCATGAGCCTGTCACTGTAAATCATAGTCTGGTTGGTAGACAAATGCATGATAACACACACACACACTTTCACATACACACACACACACACTACTTTCTCTGTCTCTTTGATCATCACCCTGCATATGAACCTTGTTTTCCTAATAACACCGGGCTACAGACAGAAATAGCTCCACATCCTCTGAATTTTCAGCTATTATATGTGTTTTGATTCAAAGGTAGCATGTCATTTCATCTAATGAGGCTTTCTCTGCAGCCTCAGAAATACATGCAGCATTATTGGAAATAATGGGCAGCTAGGTTTAAGGCGTGTGGACAATGTGTTGTCACTGGGTGTGAGTGTGAGTGTGTGTGTGTGTGTGTTATCATTTATCGCTATCATCAGAAAATCGCTTTCCACAGAGCTCTTACTTCAAATCTGGGAACAGTTGAAGTCACTCACAGCTAAGTCCCGTAGTGCAGATGACTAATTTCTCTGAATCCACAGTCGCATACAGTGTGATGCTCAATTTCCGTCAATATACTGGTGTTACTCATAATAGTTTAGTTTTCATAGTGATTACAACAATACTAATGATCAAAATGAGCTGATGTTTTCTTTATATATCCTCAGAACCTCTGAAAGTAGTTTTGGTTTGTTTTCATATGCTTTCCTGACAAATATGTGCTTTGTTGGAAAGCAAGAAAAATAGTGGCAGTCTGTAATGTCAGGAGTAGCACAAACGTAATTTTGTAACTAGCACTAGGCATAGTCCCTGTCTAGGAAACCAATCCATATTCGTACGTAGTACATGTATGAGACATATGTATGGACTCGCATCCTAGGACTGGATAAAAACCTCTGCATTCATGCATTTGTGTGTGGCTGGTGGCTGGGCCTAGCAAGCTGTGTCCCCCTAGACACTGAAGGACAGGAGCCCTATGGCTTGTGGCTGGCCAGGCAGCAGGCCAGAATCTCTCACATTTCAGCTGGGAGCCAGAGCAGAGAGAGCTGGGCACTGGAGCCACACAAATTCAAGTGTCATCCCAGAATCAAGATGCTCACCAATTTTCTGCTTGCCTTGGCACAGAGCTGGGTAGCAGCCAATGTCCAAATGAAGCCAGGCGTCCTCTGGTGGCCTGGACAGGACTGGGGCAGAAATCACTTCTCAGGGCTTTTCCACCCCCGTTGGGTATGTTGTCCAGCAGAGCAGAGTAATGACTGGAAGTCAGAAACTCTCCTGTTTGACCAAAAGTGAACACACTATAAAACGAAAGCAATATTCGTTATCTTTAAAATGATTTATCTTTGCTGTATTTACAAATGCGCCATCAGCAGCACAGCAAACGGGAAACAGTCCAGTTCAACCAAACGAGAACATGCAGCACACAAATTCACATATTTATTATTGCATGCATACGGAAGCTTATACACATAATGTATAAATTAGTTGCAGTTATTCTGTTGTGTATTCAAGCCAATGTTCAAGCGATAGCAAGTGCTACGTCACTGTCATATTCAACATGTCCAGTTTACTATAGGAGATACTGGCACTTTTAACTAGAATATCACTGAAAACTTGCCTAGGTCCCCCCTTGAGGACCTTGGCATCTAGGGCTGCATGGCATTGGAAAAACTGATATTGAATTATTATCATTTAAATTTATATTACAATTTTAAAAATGTCATTATAAACACATTGCAGCAATCTCTTTTGTGCTGATCTAATCTTCCTCTGGTAAATGTCCTGGAAAATAAGAACAGTTAGAATGTTTCTTTTGAACCACGTAGTGCAAACATTGCCAATCAAGATTTAAACCGTTATTTAAATCAATGAGCAGATTTGGTCATAGCCATTTAGAGCCGCAGTGCTTCAAGTGCTTCAAGTTTGTTTACCTAGTCAGACAGGTGCCATGTGTGTGTCTCTCTCAGCTTCTCTTGGCGTTTCCTCCACCCCCCACTCCCTCTTCCACTTCTCTGTTCTGTTCAGGCTGTAGAACAGTGTCTGTGGGCTCTGTCAAAACGACAAAAACAACAGAAGTATCCAGATAAAGCCCTATCCACACTGTGTTCTTATGCACACTTAAAATATGATACTTTCTCTCACTGTTAAATAATCATATCTCTATTCTTTACTTAGTCTGTTGACAATAAACCAGAGTTATGGCATCTAAAGGCTGTTCTTGCCACAGAAGTTGACGAAACTGTTCCACGTAACATTGCCCTTTCTGCAGTGTGACTCCTGCACATGCAGTGATAATGCTGAAATGATATTTTGTGCTGTTCTACACCGAACCGCTTTGAAAGAACTCATTTGTGGGAGGACCAAGCATAGGTCAGTTTATTTAATTTCTGAAAGAAATGCTTTAGCACTTTAGTGTTTATTTCTTAGATTAGTCATCATGGTCGTGATGAAATTTTGCAGTTCATTTAAAGCCTGTATATCTAAATAGGATTACAGTGGCTTGTTACTGCTGTTTGAAAACATGGTGAAAACCTTGCCACCACATTAGCCATGTTGTCATGTTGGGTGCTAATTCGCCTCTGCAGAGGAGCTGCAAGAAAGGTTAATTTAAGGCCAGGAAGATCCCACGCAGAGAGAGAGAGAGAGCGAGAGAGAGAGAGTGTCACATGATGAGTGGTCTATGCTATAGGGAGTGGGCAGAGCAGAGGGACGCAGGTGTTTCTACACAGCTACAGCCCAGAGAAATACACAGCCAGTGCCACTGATGCCACCAGCCTCAACACACACACACACACACTCTCCTCCCTTCTCCCGTCCATCCTCATCCTTACTTCCTCACACCCTTGTTTTCTCCTTAAAAAGATCCTCCCTTTGTGAAAGTGTGTCTGCTGTGGTGAAATGAAATGTGCAGGACAGCTTGGTTTGAGTCTATAATTAGCTTCTTTCAATTACACAGACTAGACGCAAAATGTCCTTATTATCTATCGGCAAAGTTTTCACACAAATTTATTTTTGTATTTAAAAATGACACCGGAACCAAAGGCCTGATTATTGCTTTGAGCAATTAAACACTCGAACAATCACAGCTCCCTCACCGAATGTTTTAAGATAATAGTTTTTTGCCTTTAAGTCGTCACTGTTCATGACATTTTAATAACTACATGGTCTCCCATCAACCTATACGCCTAAAACAAATGCTTTTAAAGGTTTTTAATAAATATGTACATCAGAATAAATATATTTATCATGCAAATGATACGTTTACAGTTAAAGAAAAGTAAAAAAAGGAGCTTTATTGTTTGTGCTGCCTACAGCAAGATGCTAAAGTCTGACGTACTGTTTGTTTGCTGTCCTGAAGTGCACATTATAATCAGTATCTTTTCAGTATATATCCAGCCTTCTATAGATATGCCATAATTCTGCTACTTGAAAAATCAGAGGGAAAAGGTCACAATCCTCCGAAAAGTTCTGATTGTTAAAATGAGGCATCAAAGCTACTGGAGTCACAAAGGGGGCAGAAAAATAGAATATTTGCAGGGGCAGATGTACAGCAGCTCTGCAGCAGCTTAATGAGACCTGCAGGAATGTAAAGGTTAATGAAATCAGAAAATCCCACCCAGGAGCCTGTAAAATGTAGCCTGTAGCGTCCATAAGAGGTGCAACGTTATACATATGTTAAGGTTCAGCCCAATTTTTCATTTGGAGTTTTAGATTCACTACAAGTTTTGAAAATAACCTCTAACCCAGATCCTATCCATAACACAACCCTTAGAAAACGTCTGTGGAGAGAGGTGTGCATACCATAGTTCTTCTCCATGCTGTGCTACCTTTAGTCTGATCGGATGTAGCTAGAGAAAGCTTGAAGCTTGAAAATGTTGCTACACTCTTTTTAAACAAACTTTTTTCCTTCAGGAGAAATGGAGAAGCTTTTTTATTTTTATTTTTTAAATTGACAATGCTTTCCCTTGATGTGAGATAGACAAAGAGAGGGAGGATTGTTGATGGAAGTGGAGGAGAAAGAAGAATGCCTGGATGGAAGGAAACTAGTGTTTGAAAAAGTTAAATGAAAACCAGTTTTATGCAAAAAAAAGATTTGTTGCTCAGAGACAACGAAGGAAAGAGGAAGAGAGAAAACATGAGGGAGGAGAAGAAGAAACCCATTTGCTAAAGTAGATGCGGATCGATGGCTGTGGAGCTGGGCAGACTCAGCGCATGCCGTCCCACATTACTGGGGGGATTGATCTGCCGGAGCATCTGTCTGACCCCGGGGCCGCTCTGGAGCCGGTGGGAGGCGTCCCACAGAGAGGGGAGCGGCCGCAAAACGCAGAGATTAAAAAGTAAAAAATCAATACTCACACACAACCAAACTGACCTGTTGTTAAGATACAAGACATGTATAAAGACTCATACTTGAATAGGTTTTGACAGCTCAGGTCCCCTCTGGCATTTCAGCATGCAACACAGTGCATCTGCCTGGGCGTGGCCTCTAGCTGCAGACCTGTAACCTTTTAATAACACTGCGATGTGCTGTTCCCTCAGCTGGCCCAGTGGTTTGTCCTATTCATAATAGTAGAAATAATTACAGCAAAATGGCATCAACACTGGTGGAACAAAGCCTTGTATTACCACAAAGTAACTATACAGGAGGAAAAAAAACAGTTAATGTGGAGGGACTACGTTCATTAAAATTTAACACAGTGTGAATGGCAGCTGACATTTTTAAACATCTGCAACTGATGGACGCAAGTGTTCTGCTCGAGTGTCGCAGCTTAAATCCATTACAATGGATAATTATCTTAAAATGCCACGGCTTGTTGTCAGCGTCAGTCAATATGTAATTGTCCAAAAGCAAATATTCAATGCATACTACATAATTATACATATTACTTTGATCTCAAATAAGTTTTGATGTTTCTCTAATTTCCCTCTTTCTCTATGTAACCCGTGTAAACTGCCTCTGAGCTGGGAATAACTCTGTTTAGTATTCTGCTGGTAAATAACCTGCTGTCAGAGAGCGGGAAAGAACCTGTAAGTTAAAATTGCAGCAACTTGCCTGTCTGCCAGCACAAATAAATTGGAGTGCTTGCAAAAGTCTACAAGGAGAAGAAAAGGGCAATTCGCATTCTGTTCATTGGGCCAGTCTCTCTGGAGCTGAGAGTGCCAGAACAGAAGAGAGAGAATTATAACTCCACAGGATGTTCCAAACATGAAGAGTTGCTCCAGGTGAGCCTCCATTTTGTGTTGGGTGCTTTCACTTCAGATGTACTCACACACATACACAATGGTGTTTTTCACATATCGTGGATCCAGATGAGATTGGGATCTACGCTTTAAAAGAGCGGCCCTGGTTAGGGACGAGTGTTGTGCACCGCACCAACAGGGGGAGTAAAGCATGGTGGATAAATGAGCAAGCAATAATGTCCTCTATCAGGATTTGTCAGTTGACATGGGCAAAATAAACAGAGACATATAATTGGCGTTGATATGAAGTGCAACTACTATTTCATTTTAATACCGCTGATAATATAATTAACATTTCACTGGCAGTTGTGTGTGTATGTGTGTGTGTGTGTGTGAGAGAGAGAGAGGCAGAAAGAAGAAACAAAAGGAACATGTTTAAAAATTATCTCTTATATTGCCAATAAAATTCAAAGCAATTTTTTCTGCTACATTTGTCTTTACTCCCATTCTAATTTCCCCACTCAGAAGTATGTGCTTCACAGAATGCACATAAAGACCAGATTCATTCTCATTGGAGCAAGACAGAGTTGTTTGTCCTCGACATTCATTTTGATGATTAGGTAGTTTCACTTCAAATGCGAGTCTGTTCACAGCTACAATGCAAGTTGGTTTCATTTCAAAACTGCAAGCTTCCATTTTAGCAATGCACGCCTTAAGACGGTGTACAATTATTGCTTACCGAGCACTTTTTCACAAAATTCTATTCTATTCCGTGAGGATCCAGCAGAACTGCAAGCCGTCCTCTCCTTATCACTTCCCTGCAATACGCTGGCTCCAAGTGTGAAACAATATTAGCCTGCATTCCTTTTCCATGGAACATTGTCCAGCTTGAAATATTCATAAAAGCCTGTATCACTTTCTTAATGTAAATTTAAGACCATTGTCCAGTTTGTAATATTCACAAAAGCCTACGTGGTTCCTTAATGCAAATTTAAGGCTGGCCAAATGTGTGGAAAAGGAATGTAAGTTAATGTTATCTCGGACAGAAATCGCATTGTAAAGAAGTAATAAGGGAACGGGTTTTGTGCAGCGCTGCTAAGCCCCGAGTAAAATGGGACAGAAGTGAAAAGAACCTCAGTAAGCAATTATGTTAAACACCTATGTGTTCATGTGTATGCATGTTTGTTTCTGAGGCATAATCAAGATGGACAATAGCAGATGTTTCAAAGGCTTTGTTCTAGAGATAGTTACAGAGAGCTGAGGCAGCCAGCAAGAACAAAAAGTATTTCACCATTGTCTCATATTTCACAGTTTGAGTCATATAAGCTCAGAGAAAAGGTCAGTGAAAATAGAGAATGAATTCATTTATAGTCTGTCCTCTCCCTCATGTTATCTAAGGACATTAATCTGTCCTTTTGCTAGAAACCAGAGTAACAGAGTGCTTTTTAGAAACTGTGAACGATGCATCCAAATTGGGTGCTTCATTTGGCTGTGTCATCCCTGTTCTCACCTTGAAGAATTATTATTATTCTGCACGTGTTATCAGCAGCTATGCATTTGGTTCATGCAGATAATGTGTGGTAGTGGCCTGACCAGAGATCAGCGTAATATGAATTCTCTTTAAATTACTTTGAAAGATGAATGTGCACTATGTTTCATTACCATAGCAATAAGAATGTGATGTCATACCCTGCGGTCCTCACTAAAGCTAAAACCAAGGTGGCACGTCAAAAAAAAAAATAATATTCCAAATGCCCTTTGAGCTGGACTCTATTCTCTATTTCAAATTACAGCTCCCTGCCCAAAAAGCACTGCCGCGCTGGCTGTTACTGTTAGCGAAGCGGCCCCCCACCCCCCACCCAAACACTCCCCCAGTGTCTTTTCCTTTTCTCTCCCATTCCCACTTTAGCCGACAGTCCATTATTTCCCCACGTCTAAAATGCCATAGCATCCATGCTAACGCTTAAAGGATGTGCTGTTGACATGGCTCCCTCCCCACCCTCCCTTTTTTTTCTTTCTGATGCTGAAGTGTATCCTCCATCATCGAGCACTGGATGGCTCCCATTACACACCTCCACTGTCCCCTCCATCTAAGGGAAAGGTCAGACTCAGAGTCCTCCTCTCCTCCTAAATTGGCTGTTTTCTCTGCCAGCTTCACGGCTCCCGGCTGTGATTTGCGGCATCCCCCCAGCTAGGTTCGTCTCAAGCGAAAGATCTGCTTTACGAACCTAGGTTTGTGGGAATGCTTCATGCTGTGAGGCTTGCTTACTAACACAGATTGCAGCATTTCAGAAGGTGCCATTTTTGGTGCCTTAGCATGTAGCGTATTGCGATTTCCTAATATGGGGAATAAAATATCCAGACTGCCATAAAACATTCCATAAGCCACTGTAAGAGACCCTGTCATGCATAAGGACTGGATTGAAAAGGGCCAAATTTTAGGCTCACTTTAAATCAAATCATCCCTAATACATTGTGGTAAATTTCTTTTGAAGGTCCAGAGAGGATAAAAAGCCGCCAGTGTGTTTTAGCGTGCCTGGAGACCGTCAGGGCCGGTTGTGTAGATTGGTTTGGTTTAAGAGAAAATCAGCCTGTTTGAATATTGACCCTGCACCCCCCCCCCCCTCCTGTAGGGATCGACAGAGACTCAGTGGCGTCAGGCAGACTTGCCGCAGCTCCAGGGCTGGGCTGACAAAGGACTGCTGACACAGCCAAAGATGGTAAGGAGACTGCCACCCACCTACTGCCATTTTTACCACCATTACTGCTGCTGCCCTGCTGCCTCCTGCACATTGGGGTAGACACTGGCTGTCCAGCACTGCAGCCCAGGGTGTGGAGGGTCAAGGGTGCTTTTGTGCTCACGGCTTACATAGCGGATGTCGACAGCTTTTGTGTAATGCCATGTATTTGTTTGCCCTCCTCTTGAATGCTTAGCAGTGCCATCTAGATTGAGGCCTTACCATTCAGGATGTGAAGATCCTTGAGGTTAGCGTACTTTCAAATTGTAGCGATGTAGCCATCTACTTAACTTCTACTTGTGCCTCATTTTCCAGAGCCATATTTGTTCCTTGCTAGATTTTGCTGATGTAGGGCACATAAATAAGATCACACTTGCACAGAGATGGGCACCGCCCCCAGGCCACTCTAATGACCGGAGAGCATTACCTGTGAAAACACATATTAGAATAGACCCTGACATTTCAGCGTCACCGCTAATAAGGCCATTATAGTGCACTGTTTAAATGGCAGGTAGCACAGACACTCACTGAAACGCAACACACACATTTTCATACACACACACACACACACACACCTCTGGATATGCTTGACTCAGGGACATTAGACGGGTTGAACCTGTATTTTTATCCCCATCCTGACATTCTCTAAGGCACTTATGTAAGGCAGAGTGGCAGAGCCACTTCCTTCCCACTCGCACACACTCATGCACACGCGCACACACACACACACACACACACACAGCCCGAGCGGAGCGGCGCAGCATTCAGAAACAGTCGGCAGATCTGCCATTGCGTTTGAAGAAATAAAGGAGTGTAATCTGGGGCTGCTGTTCAGCTGAATCAGAGGGAAGCTGATGTCTGTCCTCAGGCTGACACCAAGCCCTCTGTGATGGCTTAGCCTCCCTGTCTCTCTCTCTGCCTGCTTTCCCTTGCACTCTGCCTGCTTTCCTCTCTCAGACCCAGCTGGGCCTGCCTAGAGAGAGCTTCCCTCCCTCTGAGAACACTATATGTGACCTCCATGCAGAGGCTGTTTGTACTGTACGTTCTGATAGTGGAGACAGCTTACCCAGTACATATTGTAGGACTGACCATTTTTAGCTTACCCTATAAAGTGCACATTCTCACAATGACCATTTTTATCATATCGCGTTCAATGTACATGCTCAAAGTGACTATGTATCTTGCAGTATATAGTACACATACTCTACAGACTACAATGGCTTACACTTTAGAAACCTAGTTTAAAGTAGAGCCGACTGATACATTGGATGGCCTGGTATCAGCTGATAATTATAATTAAAGCACCACAAAATTATGATTCAAATGGTGATACATTATTAAAATATATGTACTACATCATTTTTAATATTTTGAGTTTAGGGAAATGATCATTTAAAGTTCACATTTGATGGATATCAGTCATTAAAGCACTGTTGAACTCTAATAGGTGAGCATTTTAAATAACTGTTCATAGGTCATTGCAGTATCCTCACTACCAGGCCCTAGTTTAAATGCAGTGCAGAACTCAAATTCAGTGTCCTATAATAGCAGTCAGATACTCCAGCTGTTATTCGGGCACATTTAAAGCTGATCCCAGAACAGCAGCACAGGGTCACTTTCAGCAACAGCAGCAGATCCTGTGTTAGAAACAGTGCCCTCCTCAGCACCCTGGGGCATAGTGGGAGATGGAGAGTAGTTAAAGCGCTGTAGGACAATAGGGGCATTTCTGGAGTGGATAGTGAAGGAGAGTGGGTGGGAGGAGAAGAGTTTAATTGGCAATTGTGACATGAGCAACCAGGTCTGTTTTGAGGGTTGTTTTTTTTTTGTTTTTTTTTTTTTTTTGAATATTTAAAGCTCACATTCTGTCGGGTTGGAAGTATTTTTTTCTGACAGAATGGTACACAGCAGGAGATGTAAACAGGCTTAATAATGCCCACCCAAACACACACACACACACAGACCCACACAAACACACATAGCAATCCAGTCATGCAGCAATGGTGACTACCCCTTTGTGTGTCTCTGTCTCACTATGCTGTGCATACTGTCAAAGGCATAATTTACATGTGCATCCACAGAGCTTTGCAGATGGGCGTCCTCTGGGCTGCAGGCATCATTTTGTCATATTGGAAATTGTGAGTGTGTGTGCAGAGACAGAAAAAGGGAGGCAGAAAAAAATCAATTTAAATGCAAGTCTCAAAGGAAAGGCTGTAAAGTCTATATATCCTGACTTTCACAAGTGCAATTACTTTTCAACCAAGGATCTTTAGTCTTAGTTGAGGGATATATAAAATACAGCAGTTCTTCATTTTAGACACCCCATGTCATGAACAATAGCATCGTTTTTGTTCCTTGACGTTAAAGAATTGGAAGCAGTATGTAAATATGGCTACGTTTCAAAATGTATGTACATTTAATTTATGGAGAAAAAAGCAGCAGGCCCGTTTTCATAGTCTTTGTGAAAACATTTATACATACAGACCCCATTCCCAGGAAAGCTGCGACACTGCAAAATGTAAGCAAAAACAGAATTCTGTGATGTGGAAATCAGTTCAACCCTTTACAGTACAAAGAAAATATTTCCTGCCAGCCAACAACATATTCCAGGAAGGCCTTGCTTATTTTAGGGCTAAGACAAGGCCAATCCAAGTTCAATACACTTAGTAAAAGAATCCAGGTGCTAAACTAATCCAGATCTGTCACCCACTGTTACATTATGAAAAAAATACACTATAATGGAGACCCTGCTTTTGAGTAACTGAACCCTTATATCATGCAAGCATTTCACTTTCAAAACTACAGCAATTGGTCTTCTCAGTTCCCAAACACAGTGTTGTTTAAAAGTATGGTGATGTAACACAGAGGTAAACACTCTGCCAACTTATTTGGGAACACTGGCATCAAATTCTCAGTGTCAACATTTACAATTTTCAAATAAATAAAGGGTGTAAAAATTTTTGCTCATTTAATTTATTTACATTTTGCACAGCGTCCCAACTGTTTTGGAAATGGGGTTTGAACATCACCCCCAGCTGGCTAATAGCAGTGTAGCACAGCCTATTCATAATTAGGTTATAAAGAAAGATTTACACTGGATTGCTTTGTAAAAATTGCACAATTAAACAGTGTCATTGATTTACTCATGTAATCGTTTACTTGTATCTTAAAAGATACAATAACAGCCTCTTTAGTTCTCAGAGATACCGAGATATAGTCGTGTAACGTAAAAATGGAATATGTGGACCTCAAGGAAAAAAAATGTAGCATAAGAATCAATAAGCCAATAATCAATGAGCAATCTCTGGCCTATTGTAAGACCAAAATAAAACTATTTTCCAGATGTTTAAATTTGCTAACCTTTCTAAATATGTCAGATTTGATAAGCGAAGACCAAGCCTCAGAATACACACACAGAGAATATTTTCTGAACGGCTAAAAATATCAGCAATTGTATTTTGGCTCAGATCTCAGCTTTGCCCTCGCTGCTCTATTATTTGCCACTCTTGAATCCATCAGCAGGAAACATTAGGGTGTTTTTCCACCCCCATCCTCTCACTCTAGATCTCAATATGAATTACACCATAGCCAGCCAGAGAGGCAGAGCTGAATATTAAACACATTTTGGGTAACAGCCCTGCTCAGGACTAGTCAAACCCAGCTCGGGTTTAGTCCGTATTCATTCAGGTTAGTTTATTTTAAGGGGCTTATTTACAACAAAACAAAAAGCATTTTAGTGTTGACTAAAATGTTTTGACATTGATGGCTGCCCCCGCGAGTCCCTGTGGCCAGTTCCTAAAAACCCTGTCACTTCCGAATGCCCGACACGTGAAGAGAAAGTCATCAAGGTTCTGTGCTCATACAGTGTGTAATGCTGTCTTCCAGGGTCAGGATCTTTAGCATGAAAAGGAGCAAAAGCTAAAGTGAAGCCTTCAAACTTTTCCAGCGCCTCACATTTTTGTTGTTTCTTCCCCTGAGTACATCTGACAGGAGAGCAGCTTTTAAAGAAAAGCAACCCTAAGGACAGCCTCAAAACACACACACAAACACACACACACACACACACAGGCTTCTAAACCTCAAATAACACCAAGTTGACACTTTACTGTAGCCACCCCCTCCCAAAAAGAAAAAAACAAAACTGTGGAGTGATTAAATTAAACACACACACCCTCACACCCACAGCCGTTATGCTAATAGCTGCATACATTTTGTCTCAGAGCAAAGAAAAGGATCTTAAAATAAAGCTTTCTGAGGAAGAGAAGCAAAGCGTCTTCAGCTGTGTCTCCCTCAGGGCCGACACGACGCGTTCAAACACCTGCTCTTAAAGCACACCACTAAACGCCCGGCACACGGGTCACTCTGACAGCACATCACACTCAGGGGCTCACTGTCACACCAAGACGAGCTTCAAAACACAAGGCCAAACTCAAAAATAATCACCTGTGCAGAAGAAGAAGCGAAGACAACAGTGCAGTAGTGATTTTGTTGGTCTCATAGTCTGTATTATGTGTAGTATTTAAGGGTCCATATCTCTGAAAACAGAACTGCCCTTGCTGCTATGTGAAAGTTTGGTGTTTTTGAAGTTAGATGCTGTGTAGTCCATATATAGAAACAAAGCTGAAAAACAGCCCATTTTGTATTTGAATCACAGAAGCATATATCACTGAAATTATAACAGTTGTTTCAGACTAGATTTGTGAGTAAAGGAACAATACCGGGTCGGCAATCAGAGCTAATGTGTATAATGAAATGAAATGAAAAACTTCGGCAGAATAATAAAATACATGAATATGCAAGATATGGGCCCTTTAACTTAATTCTGTCTGTGAAATTGTCAGTGTTCAATTGTGTAACAGGAAGCACTCAGAAGCTCCCAGCCATTCTGCTGTATTATATTACATTAAGTTACGCTTAGTAATAACTTGAAAGTTGAAATAACAGCGTTAATGGTCTTTCGGATCTGAGAGTACGTTTTAATTGATAAATATATAAGAATGTAAATTAATTTCTTTGATCATTTCTTAATGCAGTGGCTGTGAGGTACTTGAGTGTTTAGACTAAGCCTGGTCTTCTATTAAAAAGCACACTGACAGTGCAGTTAATTAAAAGGCCAAGCTTAATCTAAGTTGTTAAATCAATCAAGTTATTGATCTTGAGGTAATTGTGTCATTGTATAAATCTCTAGATCTTAAGCAATGATGTCTTTAACTTGAGAGTAGCAATAATGTTATTGATTTTATATGTTAAGATTAGCAACAATAATATTGTTAAGCAAGGGTCTTTTTTTCTATGAGAGAGAAACCGTCTCCTTCAGTTTTGGCTCATCTTCACAGATAATCAGCAACATGGAGCCTCAGGTGACGAATGGGCCAAATCCGGCCACAGCCAACGGTCCCTCGAGCAACAGCCGCAGCTGCCCCTCACCCATGCAGACCAGCGGCTCCAATGACGACAGCAAGACCAACCTCATCGTCAACTACCTGCCCCAGAACATGACCCAAGAGGAGTTCCGCAGCCTCTTCGGCAGCATCGGAGAGATTGAGTCCTGCAAACTAGTCCGCGACAAGATCACAGGTACAGTGGGGAGAGAGTTGGGGTGGGTGGAGCCAAAATTTCACATGCATGAATTTTGATGAACCTGAATTTCATGTGAATTTCTGGCGAAGTGCATTTTCATGTAAATGAAACTCTAAATGTATGTATTTTGGAAAATCGGAGCTTGCCACAGTTAGCTTGAATAAGATTGTTTGGAGCTTTAAATAAAGCTTGTCCAACCACGCAAAACGTCTTTGTGAGTGGAGCATGGATAAGCCAGTTAGGTAGCAAGAGGAACACATCTGTGCCTATTATTATTAGATAGGTGAAACCAAGAGCAAATGGAATCATTGAACGGCACGAATAGAGGTTAAACAGAGGCGAAGACATGCACAAATAGCAACCCCCTACCTTTTGTACCCATCATTGCATCTTCAACTCATTTCCACTACCCTGTTGAAATAAAAGTAATCAAATCCCACACAGTGTCTCTAGGTGGGAGTGAAAATAGAGTAGTGAAAGGAAGGCTTGATGATTTTCCAGCAGGCCAAGGAGGGGCTGAGGAGAGACAAGACAGGTTCTGGGGCAAGGAGCTAGATATGTTTTAATATGATCCTACAGCAGCGGTTCTTGATCTTGTGGCTTCTTCTCGCTCATTATGGAGTCGGGGCAGTAGGTTTTTGCCTTGAGAAAAAGAAAGAGTGGGAAAGGACACACAGAGGTGTTTAAGCAGCACTCCCCTGCTAATCACAGCCCTAATCCCACACTAGTGTCTATGTGGGTGGCTCACAGATGGATGGGGAGGCTGCTAGCAGATAATGCCAGATAATGGCTTCCATTTTATATCCTACTTAGTGACACTTTGCTCTGGATAATCTCATTAGAGCAGGGCTGGGCCTAAAGCCGCTGGTTTTTAAACAAAGAGAGGGAGGGAAACGATGGTGGTGGGGGCGGTGGGGTGTGCTGGTCATAAAACCCAGCAAGAAAGGGCACTGCACGCGAGGGAGCCACTGCCCTGGCTCTTGACCACAGGTTGTTGTAGGTCATTGATGTCATTGCCAAACAGTCAGATGGCAGAGCAAGGACATCATCAGTAGGTCCTGCCATGCTGGTGCAATGGACTGTGGATGGCATCACATTCAGTGTGGATGGCATCACATTCAATCTCCATATGGTGTCTGGATCAAAAACGCAACTACGCTCTTCTTCAACCCACGGTCCTAGAGGACCACAGCAGGGCTGCACAATATATCTTTTCTGCTTCATCATCACACTGTGCACATGTACAGTACTCACATAATAAGATGGGAGACACATGGATCATTTCTGTAAACCTCTGTGGGAGATCATTTTTGTTAAATGTAAATAGACCAAGTAAAAATGGAGATATCATAATTTGAATTGATAGGTAACAAAAACATATTTTCCAGTGTTCATAAGACAACACAGCGTACAGGCGGATGGCATTGTATTTATCAGCATATATCTGTTTTTGTTTGTTTGTTTGTTTTTATTCTATTTGAGGAACAGAAAAAAAGACAGAATCTGCAGACTCTGTTCTACAGCCTGAACAGTGCAGGCCAGAGGAATGGGCAGAGGGAAACTGAGGAAATTCTGAGGAACGAGAGAGTGTGACAGAGCGAGTAAGAGAGAGATACACAGTGATAAACGGCCATAGCTTTTTGATTTAAATAATGGTATATAGCTTGATAACACCTTTTTGCAACTTGACACAAAAAGGAAATTTCACACTGCTCTTTTTCCATGCATTTTCCATTCATTCCATGCATTTTCCATATGTTTAGCAGAGGCAGTTTAAATCTTTATATCATGCATTTTACTCCAATCTTGGGTTGGGTTGGAATACTGAGTTACAGTGTTTAATACTGCAGTACGTAACACTGAAAAAAATATTGCAACGACAGTTCTGTCCACTATCTTGCAGCACTAGACCACACTATTGCACAGTTCAAAGTTTGCTTTTGAAATATCCATATTTACATATCCATAACCAATTTTTTTTACTTTCTACAAATTTAGTTGTACACCCAAGGTATGCTTATTGCCAAAAATGCTTCTTTGGTTTTGTACTGAAGCCAGGAATGTAATTTAAGACTCTGGAAGCTTATAGCAACCTGTTGTGCAAACCCATACCGAAATCATCATATGCTTACTTGACTAGGAGGTCATTTCAGTTCAAACTCATTTATGTAGGTTCTGGCACTGTATGCATTACTATTTTCTATTACACAGTCAAACATTAGGCTTTAGAATAGCTAGACTTATGCTGTTGTTAGTTTTTTATATATTATGCAGTCAGAAAACACATATTAAAGTGTGCTAAATTATTTTTATGCTTTTCGGAATATCATGTGAATAACACTGATTAATAACCACTTTACGACTGTGGTCAGTTTAAATAGTTGTGAGTTAGGCATTGTGTAATAGTTGTGAACGATCTAGTTGCTGAAACATCACTTAACCAGTGCTTAAACCACACATTGATATCAGTCGGCTTATTTAACATTACACTGGTGCTCAGTGTATGAAAGCAGAAGACCATGCTACTTTAGTAAATACTAAATACTAATCAGTAGGTTAAGCATTAGGGGACAAGACCTCAGACAGATCTCAGATCAGTGGGTTGGGTTTATTTTAACTAATGTCTCCAAACTGGCACAGGGGAGCATGGAGCTTTATAAATAACATCCCCTCCAACTACCCCACCCCCCCCCCCCCATCCCATAAAGATTTTCCTATCTGTGGCTACCCTCTCATGGGTGCATTTTTCCAGTTCAGAATTTTAGACTAACTATAAGCGCTTGCTGTTCTTTGAGGAACGAGAAGAGCGTCAGGAGGCTGTGCGCTCAGGCTGCTGCCATCATTAGCTACAGTCTCAGGTTTAGTAGAGAGATAGAGACAGAGAGATGCAGTATTAGTGAATGGATGGCGTCTGAGGCTCGATGTCATAATATTTGACCAGATCAATCTTCCGAAACACAGTGCCAGGCTTTCATCTACAGGCTATGGATGTCAGCGGTGAGTCACTACGCTCTGTTTTTCAAAGCGCTTCCACGTATGCGAGAAAGCCTTTTACAAAGCAGTTCAAAAGCAGCGGCGACGGCTCCCTCGACAAGGTGAGAACAGGCAGGCCTTTGCTCCGTAACAGACAGGCCTCTTCTTCCCCTTTCTTCCTCCTTCCCTCACTCCTGTCAGCTTTGATGAGATGCCAGGCGGATGAATTAGCGTTAGCCGTGGCTAGCGCTCCCTCGCGCTCTCGCTCTCTGACAGGCCTGGCTGACTGCTGCCCACTGAAGTGCCACGGCAGATTGTTTACCCTTCTCCTCTGGCATGCACAGACACACACACACACACATCTCCTCTCACCTCCCTGCTGTGCATGCAATACGCCAGAGACCTGAGGCTTAATCTTTTATTTAATGCAGAGCTACACGCACAGAGGCCACCCGCCCCATGCTCCATCAACTGGCAAAAATGTTGCCCTTAATTTTTTATCTGTGCTTAGCAAAAAAAAGCAAGTTAAAAAATTAGTTTTTAGTTTCGTAAGTCATGTGGCTTAGCTGTTAGGGTCAATATTTATCCTCGTCTGTGTAAATTCCGTCAGCGGAAGCTATTTCATCCCTACTCTGAGGGTGGGGAAAGCATTTTAAAAGTCATTACAGTGAGGATTTGTTTGAGGCGACGACCAAAACAGATGGCTGTGCTGCTAACTTAGTGCAAAGTCTTTGTTTTTAAAGGCCTGAATCAAGCTGAAAATCCCCTAGTCAAAAGCGCACACATCCTCTGCCAATGCTGCCGCCTCAGCTCCTCTCGGCTCGCTGCTAATAAAAGGGCTAAACACACAGGCCGTGGGGAGAGCCTAGTGATGTTCTTATGGGTTCGGCAGCATCTCCAATGAAAACTTTTAATGGAATACATTAAGAAAGTATATTTGCTCCTAGCTATCGGCATTGAGACAATGGGAAGCACTGATTGGGAGCCGGTCCGGGGAGAGAGAGAGAGAGAGAGAGAGAGAGAGAGAGAGAGAGAGAGAGAGACGGGGAGAGAGAGAGAAAGAGAGACGGGAAGAGAGAGACAGAGATAAAGGGACAGTTGGATTGAATCCGTTTTAGTTCTCCAAGCCCAAGGACCATGTTCTCCACTTTCTTGACTGCATTTTTCCAGAAAATAAAACAAACTAAAATAAACAGAATGTGCTTGTGTTTATAATTTCAAAGCAAGCAAAGAGAAACACACTCATGCAGGGCCATGAATAGATTATATCTGAGATTTTCCATCTGAGGTCAGCTGTTTGTGTTCCATGTGCGGTAAACAATTACTGTATGATTAAAAATGAAAAACAGCTCCTTTCTGATTCTTCTCCTCGCTCTTTCTCTCTCTCTCAGTCTAAAGCTCTTTCCTGTCCTTTGGAAAGGAAAATCGAATAGCTTACACACACACACACACACACACACACACTTCGGTCCCTCAGGCTTCTTCGATGCCTTCCATGTCCCTTCATTATTTTCCTTTTCTTGCCCCATCTACAGAGACCATTGGCTGGAGTTTAATGGCTTGGCACAGGAAGTGATGCTGCCATCAGTTCAGACTGTGTTTAACACTTATGTAGCTGACATCAAAGAGCCTCTTGCATTTTGCTGAACGCTTGTTCAGGTATACACCACCACTCGCATGCCATCTGTCGTATTGCTGACCTGAGCACAGTGAATCCAAGTCTAGTGTAGGACTGCAAATACCAACAGGATTCCATTATTCACATCAGGTTCACTCAGGTTCAGATGTTTTTAGTTTTAGATTCGTCAAGCTCTTGTTTTTCATCTGCTTTAATAGATTCAGCCCTGCGTGTAACCCTGCTTTGTTAAACTGTCGATTTACCAAATGATTGTAGGGCTCTGTGGGTGAGAAATTATTTAAATATAAATATATCAATCAAATTAGGTGGAGTAATGATTCACAAAACACAGAATATGATTCAGTACAATACAGTGTAGAGCCAATTAGATTATTTCCTATGTTACTCTGTTTTTCGTGATATTTTAAGTTCACAATAAATGAAGGCTGTTCTTCAGTGTCCTTATGTAATGCCCCAGCTACAAGCCGATTTGTTGGCCACAAACTAATATTCTAGTCACAATATAAAAATACAACAGAGAGTGAAAACATGAACTTTTAAGGAATCCATGTGGGTGGCTGATAATTAGCCTATTTATTATGACCTTAATGATTATGAGCTGATAATGGTTGCACAGGTAACTCAGCAGGTGCTGTTGTTAGGAAGATGGAGTTCAATCACATTCTCTGGTCACAGACTTTTTTAATGGTATATAGACTGGGGTTTTACAAAAAGCCCAGGGATTCTTTAGGCTGAATCTTGTCCTCGCGCTGTCCATGCACTCCTCCTAATGAGTGTTACACAAGCTACAGTAGAACCTGAGTGCCGTGAAAAATCAGGATGCTGAAGGTTCACTCTGTTAGTCATACTGACTAATGTACTGATTCAGTCTTCACCAGAACATAGAATTATAATTGACCCCTTCACATAAAAAGATGTCTAACAGTTCTGACTAACTGCAGTATTTCAATCCTGCTTGAACTATGGTTAAATATTTCAGGCCTGATTAAAGCTGCTAATTCACCCACCAGCTGATCTTGAACCAACTCCACCACACCTGATCTGAACACAGAATACACCACACACATGTGGTCCTACACAGGTGCAGAGTGTCCCCGGCTGATCTGAGACCAGCATGGCTCGTCACCTGACGCTACTGTTGTGCCAAAGCTTACGCAATTACACTGACAATAGAGAGCCAAAGTATGTGTGGGGGGGCGGGGGTAAGCAGATGTAGTGGCATGAAAAATTCATGGCTTTGATGTTTGCTAAAGCACAGTCAGGCTTGAAACACCTCGGCGAGAGGCGCATCGCTCCAAAACGTGTGAAAACCCTCCGTGTCGAACATGCAGAACGTTTGTCTGATGCTGGAGAAATAAAACATGAAAATGTCCTCCTGGTTGTAGTGTGGCAGCCTTTCACAATTGCTTTAATCAGCGCGAGACTAAATTAAAGTGAAGGAACTATGCAGAGTTACTAAGGATAGATGCTGCACGCAGACAGGTGCGACAGAAGAGTACGTGGGGTGGTGCTGGGAAAGTGGAGATCATGAATATTCGAATGTATGCTGGAGAGACAATTAATGTGATGCCTTGATGAATTCCAATTTCAGCGTAGTGAGAGCGTGGGGGAACGGGTAATTGTTATTCAAGCTAAAAGCATCCGAAGCCAATTTACATTGTCTGACAATGAACTTTTCCTCACCGTCTCATTTCCTCCGACAAACACCACAAAGAGAATAAATCAACTTTCCATACCTGACATTTGGCTGGGGAAATAAGGAGTGAATTTCCCTGTGCATCACAGAATAACTCAAACAGCGTACAATTTATCCTTTTAACTGAAAATCCCACATCACCGAGCCACGCGTACGACTTTGGAAAGTGGTGGCAGGTTAGACTTCTATACAGTAACTTCTATTACTGTATATGCCTAGCCATTTAGTGTTTTGTACTTCATAAAAAACTTCTTAACTACTTGTAACAAGGTCATATAAGAAACAGTACATAAGATTTTGAGGCACAGCACTGTACTGAAATCAGTGGAAACAAGTGCTTTCTTACCTTCCACCAAAAGGTACATAGTGCCGTTTCTGCAGTGCTGAGCCCAGACTAGCAATGACAGAGACCCTCCTTTCCCTGTTACAGATCAGTGAAGTAGCACAATGGTTTTGAAGCTGTAATTTTAAGGTATAACAACATTACTTGAAATGGAATATGAAACGCTGCTAAATGCTACATGCTATAACTTATAACTGCAGTGTTTTCAACTGACATCACAAGACCAAAATACCACATAAAAACAATGAACCTTTGTCAAGGGAGTGTCGAGGCAGTAATAGGTTAGTCTTCAATTCATATGTCATTAATTTTTTGGGGGTGTTTTGAATAGTATTTGGGCCGTAGCCTCGGCTTCGAACACTACCACTGTACATTTCCCAGCCACACAATTTTTCACATCAAAGCATGTCTGAATTACTTTGTTTACATCTAAACAACTGAAGGCTAGACTCCACATGGAGAATGTATATAGCAATATTCATATTTTGACGTGACATAAATCAGGATTCAGTGGCATTTGAGGCATAAAAGTCCAAATGCATGCCAAAACATATAATTATATCTAATTTCCGATGTCAGAAAGTAATTTGAGCACGTAGCTGTCTACATAATGGTGCACAAACTCCAGCAGTCTGTACAGAGTTGTTTTGTGGACGCAGTGAAAAAGACTGTCATGAGTCTCATGAGAATAATTTAAGGTTATGTAATGTGCATCTGTTCCATGGGCATTACATCGCGCCCATACATTCTACTTCTGTGTGGTACTGGTATTATTGGAAAATGTGACTTTTCCTATTGGATTTATGAATTGAAATCTCCTCCTCCTACATGTTCTCACAGGGCTCTGATCTAACACTACATGCTTCTTTAAAAAACCTACGCCGTATCCAGGCCACAAAGGAGCCGTGGATGGTGGCTTAGCATAAACCACAAGCTCCACATCACAGCTCCACGTGGGCTTCCAGGAAGCCCTTGGGGCGCCTGCCAGCAAAACACTGTCTCATGTGCGGGGGTCTGACGTCTCTGGGTTGGGGTGTCCCAGATTCACAGGGTCTGCTCAGCACACACAGCCTTCCAAACAGCCCACACGCTTTGGGCTCAGTGCCAAGGCACCGTAGGCTCCAGCTCTGTGGGGAGAGGGAGGCTCCTTCGTCCTCCAGCTGCTCTGCCAGCCTGCCAGACAGAAATGCTGACAGCTTCACATCAGCGTCCTGAGCGTTGTTTACCAGCAGAATACTGCATACCCGGATATGTACAAGATATGTTGTAGATAGCTGCTAAAGGTTCATAAAAACTGATCTGAACATAGAGAGCTTTTGAAATCATAAGCCTGTCAGTAGATATCATGAGTCACTTAAGATCTCAGAAAGACAACTCAACAAAAAATATCATTTTTACCACTTCATAGGAAATTCAAAAGCTGGGCTTAGGGTGTTTCAGTTCTCATCTCAATTTGCCACAGAACACCAGTCAGTACCAGGCAAGGGGCTAGGGCTCGGCTCAAAAACAGGAAAAAGAAGAATGATTCTTGATTGCCCTAAGGTACCTTTCAGTGGGGTTTGAAGAGTTGAAATAATGTAAAGGTTGTGTAACGATTAAAGGGTTTCCTAGAACCAAGCCCAGAACCATTTAGCAGTATTTATTTTTAAGAACGTTCAGGCATATCACAATCAATTTCATCTTGTTGCAGAAGCGAAAAAATGTGTCAGAGGCGAATTGGAAATCAGAAAATTGAAAAACATCTTCACAAATGAAGAGTCCTAGTTGTGGTAGATAAAATCGAAAAATAACCTGAGGGACTGAAATGAGCAACTCCAGTTTTTCCGCCTGTAATCAAGTTGGCTTTGTAATAAAGGCTAATCTGCCAACTTAGAGCTGTTTCATTTACGCCCACACATTGGACGCTTCCAAAGTCACTGTAACGTTGTGCATATTTTAACACCAGCCTAATTTGAAATAAAAAACAGCAAATGTATTATAGCCTATTATTAAATCAGTTACTCTGGTATTTATTGTATTATTTATAGAACCGATCCATGGCAATTTAAAGACTTTATTAATATAGCGTAACATTGCAACAGCATTGCTATGTATAATCCAAAGCACCTCAGCTTGTCCAAGCCCATGCATTTTTTTATTTTTTTGTTAAACGGGCATCCAGAATCATTTGTATGTTGGCACCTATGAGCGTATTAGTCAATAGGCAAGTAGTGTAGTGAGTTCCAGGTAAGCCAACGGGTTTAAGAGACACACACAAAGGAATACGACTCTTTAATGAAAATCCAATCAGAATATAGTGAGCGGCTTTTAGCTTTTGTCTGAGAGAGCACTTAGCCAGCCTTGAGTGAATTATGTAGCTTATGTAGCAGGAATGGGCTGAATTAAAGCCATTAGAGCTAATGATAAACAACATTTATAATGCAGACTTATAATATAACACACCGCATTATCTAATTATACTCCACTCAAGCCATGGTCTCCTTTGATGGCAGATTACTGAGCAAATTAGAAAAGTCGTCAAGTCATACTTTACTGTCAAATTGAGTAATATGCGTTGTGATTAGGCATGAATGAATACCGTTGTATTTTTGGTGTTTTGTGTACTGCTGCGGCCAGAACAGAAAGCCTTGAAAATGTTGAAGTTCCTCTTCAGCAGGGAGCGGTGCTCTTCCCTAGATGCTGTTGCAGCAAGGGCACAATGTCAGGCAGGGAACATTGGTGATACATTTGTTTTGACAAATTGAAGAGGTTTTTTTTTCCTCTCTTTTCCTTTTTTTTTGCCTTCCACATCCTAAATCTGACTAAATTTAAGACTGACCAAACACATTTCCTTGTTTTGTAGCCAGGGAGCTTCGTGCTATCAAGGTGAGTTAGTATCAGCTGCTCAGAGAACTGTCATGTTTTCAGTGCTGAGCTATTCTCTGTGTTCTTTCACCACACGAACGCAAGCTTCAGCTGCAGCTCTGCCACCTGACTCTAACACAGGCCCACAGAAAACTGCAGGTATAACATGGCTGCCAGAGACTTGCAGAAGGAGGAGACTGCTGCAGGCACTGTAGTGTTTAACTCAGTTTTCATCTCATTCTCAATCAATGGAGCCACTGGACCTTTAAATGATGTTTCAGAAAATTTAAATCATCCAAAGACTGGGGTTGAAATTATTTAAATTTTCAGTCTAGTGTGAAGAATTTGAAACTAGACAGCTATTCTACTGGAAATGCTCAAATTTCTCAAGTATGAATTCATTAAGCACAGCTGAAGGCATAGGAACCTATAGATATACTGATATAGTGATATAAAATATATAATTAAAAGGTCTTTGATTATAATAAATTGTTTTTAGACCGTGAAACCACCAGCTGTTCTTTGCATTTTGGGAATGACACAATGATAATGACTGATAATGATGAATGGGCCTATTCAAATAGTTAAATAACTGATAATTAAATATTTACATAAACATAACACAATCTGCAAAAAGAAGACATTGCCAGTCATTTATTTAATTCCCAATCAAAACAACCATTATTTTATCATGAAACACCTGGAAAAAAAACTTATTTAACAAAGAATTACACAGAAGCAACAACAAAATATGACATTTTTATAAAGATATTGTCTGTCTACTTTTTGCTTTAACTCCAGGTTTATATTTGTCTGTACCTACAAAGTTCAGTCTGAGATGTTTGGTTGAATCCTAGAAATCCGAGTTACAAGTATAGGAAGAATTCGCTGCACATATAATGGTGCAGATACACAGTGTAATTGTGGAATGCAGTGTGTTGCTGAAGTTGTACTATGGTATAGAGCTCAGGAATAAACACTCAGTTCTCTGCCACATCAGGAACAGATTGTGATTAGTGTTTAAACCCTGAATCGGTGCACGAACCCGTTTATTCAGAAGAGGACATGTAGTTTTACAGGATACAATTAATGATCTTGAAAATGCTAGATCCAGACCGAGTGGAACTCCAGCATGCTCACGAGGCTCCATCGCGTTACATCTCGGACTCGTACAATAAACTAAAGCCGCATGCATCGCAGGTAGGGGCTGCACTGATGGGGTTTAGTTGTCATGTCGCGTGATTGCGTTTAATAAATAATTCTGTTCACTTCACGTCATGTCGTGTGAATGGGTTTAATAAATAACTCTGTTCACTTCACTGACTTCTTCTTTCACAACTCACTCATGGCGCACAGACTGTGAGTCTGTCTGTCTAAATATTATAGAAAATAATAACCCAAACAGTGTTTCTCTAAATATTCTGACTATATCCTTGGAATTATACAGATCTCTTTTACTCAATTATTCAGAGATTTTTCTCTGAATTATTCCGAGATTATTCTCAGAATTCTGACTTTATTCTCTGAATCTTTTTTTCTTGCCATGGCCCTAAGACAGACTTGGGTACAGATTTGGGCACAGTTCTATATGTTAAACTTTAAAATGTCTTTTCTTTCTTCTATTATGCTACTGTTTCAGAAACAAAAAAACAAGACATACCAAAGAGCACAATACAAAAAAAGTAGCTAGACTGGTGTGTTTCTGTGTGTGTGTGTGTGTGTGTGTGTGTGTGTGTGTGTGTGTTTGTGTGTGCAAACAAGGAAGGACACCCACCGGACACACACTAATTTTCTAATCTTACACACTGTGAGATCCTCACTGTGGTGCCAGTGCTTCCAAACAGCGCTCATTTCTTCAAATGAAGCCTTCGGGCTCCTTCTCTCTACAGCAGGCTGTTCTAATGGAAAACAAAGCAAAAATATCCTTTAGGGAGATGTCACTTTTTCCCTTGCCTCTACATCATCATCATCATCAACAGTGATCATGGGTCACAAGTGTACACCTGTGTGGGAACTCATAAGTTATATCTAATGAGACCAGATTGTACAAGCAATCGCAGATATCTCACACACCTAGATAAGGCCCACCTCTCACACACATACGTCCTATATATCTCCCTTATGTGTGAAAGCACACCCTTGTACAGAGATCACACTCCAGCTATAGCCCCTTGCCTCAAACATGACCCTTCATGAGCCTAAAAGAAAGAAAGAAAAAAAACATCTAATATTCATTCAGTGTTATTACTCCTTTACTTTATGTTAGTGATTGTCTTTGTAGATGCCTTTCAAACGTTTTCCCATTTGGCTAGGCAGCTAGCCTGCTGAGGATTTGAAAGTCAAGGAAAATGTGGAGATATATGCTCATTAAAAGCTCATTAAAAGTGCAATGTATCATTTCAGGCTTTTTTTTTTCCACTTTTAATTGACAATTACGATATATAAGATAATGTATCCATTAGTCTAATTAAATAACGCTGGGTTAATATTCCATTTGCAAATGTTTACTGCAGATTTTCCCACAGGACTGTGCCGCATCTGAAATAATTGATCTTTCCACGTTCCATGCTTCTCTTGCTTTTGCTCAAGTCATTGTTATTAATACTCAATTTGTATTAAACTAATGTAGTGTACGTCCTATTATTCCACTGTGTGTTTGAGAACAGGCCGGTTTCTACATGGTTAGCTGTCAAGATCTAAACATTATTATCAATAATGAGAGTGTTTCTCCTGTAGATCTGATGAAAGATTGAATGAGTAGGTAGACCTTTGGGTCCCTGAATGCTTGTGTAGCAATGAATCATTCTCTGTGATTTTCTTTTTTTTCTGTCTTCAATAATGAATTTATGCTGCTGCACATAGAACCTATTCCTGTGAAGTGTACTTATCTTCAGCTTATTTTACCTGTTTATGTGTGAGAGTGTTCATAGGTTGTAATCTAGGGCTATGGGAGTGTGTACGTCCATATGTTTTGATGTGTGTTTGTGTGTGTGCGTGTGTCTGTGTGTGTAAGAGATGGATATATGCTGCAGTGTGGTGTGTTAGCCTGCTGGGCTGTGTGCATGCTGAGAGAGCTCGTGTTATGACAGTGGAAGCCAAGCCTGCCTATGTTGGCCCACAATCTGCACACGGCTCGCTCCCACGCCTGTGCATGTGTTGAGAGAGGGAGAGAGCGAATGTGTGTGTGTGTAAAAGAGAGAAGAACACAGAGTGTGTGTGTGTGTGTGTGTGTGTGTGTGTGTGTGTAAGAGAGATAGAAGAGAGATTTTAGGCAAGCGACATTATCCTCAGTTCTTTGAAGTTTTAATTCTGTACTTAACTGTAGCATTGTGTTCATGCAGTGGTTCTCGAGGCTTATTTTGACAGAATTCATTCCAATTGTTAACTAAACAGTTACAGCACTGTGCAAAATTTAGAAGCCAAATTTTTGAGTTAATTTCCAGTCAAAACATCAACAGAGCACAGGTTTTACAGAGAACTCTGCAAGGTTCAGTCTTAGCAGTTGGTTGTATTTTGTGATTATCATGATCCTGGTCACTGTAAATGCTGCAGTCTGGGCTGCAGTGACAGATCCTTTGTTGTGAGAACACCACCAGTTTCTTTGTTTGATTTTCCAAAACATTTTTGTTTATTAAGTCTCAGTTACTTCTCTTTAATACCTCTGCATCCTTTCAGCTTCCAAGAATGGATAGAAACACTTGGATTTTCAGATCTGAAAAACGAGTAGTGCTTGATTTTCTCCTGTCACTTAACTTTCCCGTTCCTATGTGGTCTCAGACATTTGCACAGTAGTGTATGTTCACTAAAATGACAATCACACATTACTTTCCCTCACACATTTCTTTCCTGTAGCTGCCATTTATGAGCTAGAAGAAACGAATAAAAAATTTGCATGAATATAAATTATTGATTAACACACTGAGGCTCACTCTTTTATTACTCTACAAATATTACCATTAGGACTGTCCTCAAGAGCAGTTAGCATAACATGACTGCAAGTGTGTGTGTGTGTATGTGTGTGTGTGTGCGTGCGTGTCTGCGTGCGTGCTGGTGTTTTATCTGGAAAGAAGAACCTGGTCCTTGCTTCCTGCTGAGCTCTCCTCAGTTAATCCTATGAGGGAGAGAGAGAGAGAGAGTAATGCTGGTGGGTGGAATTCCTGTGACTGAAGTAGTTGCTGCCTCAGTTGGCTTCCCTTTACCCTTAGGCAAAAGCTGAAACGAATGGTGACAGATAACCCCAGCCTAGCTCAGCTGTGGAAATGGCATCAGCTGAGGCCTTGTGTGTATGTGTGTGTGTGTGTGTGTGTGTGTGTGTGTGTGTATGTGTGTGTGTGTGTGTGTGTGTGTGTTATATATATATATATATATTGAGGTACCACAGTTCTATCTAATCTTGTCTTGAGTATTGTGTGAGTACTTCATTAACCTGAGCACTGTACATCTCTGAAGCTCTGTATAAGAGCACATTACAAGTTCACTACATTTACAATAACCTTTTAATCATCGCCTGTACACATTTACAGGTAGAGTAGCCAGTATGAGCCTGAAGTGTTTTTCACCATTTTTCTTCTGGCCTGGTAACAACATTACACCAAAACTTCCTGGTAAACATTTTGTTTATGAACTTTGCATAATAGCACATCGTTTCTGCATAAAAATAAGACAAATATACATAATTAAAATAAAAATCTCATTCACAGAGGAATTGTAGCCAGCCACAGCTTTTGCAGGAGACCGCCCTTCAAAACATTACTGCTTTAAGTAAGTTATTTGTTTTACTGCAGACATTTCACCGGAGATAGAACATAAGGCATTAGAAAACCACAGGCGTAAGAAAAGAGAAAGTCAGTAAAGAAAAGAAAAATAAGTCCGTAACAAAAGCTTCCAAATAGTACCTACATTTTTCATATCTGGGGGACAGGAGAAATAAAAATATTTCTGTCCATCTTTCAACAGAAATGCTATGGTTCTGAAAACCGCTGTGGTTTCCTCAGAACAATGGACTCAAGACTTCAACATTACTGAATGTGTTTGGGATAACTCAGCTCATGAGAGGCAAGAAATTGAGCGGAAAATAATTATTTCAGTGTATTTAATTATAATTATAAATGTATTCCAATAATTATAAACAAATGGAAGCTTTAATAAGAGCAAGGGCTGGACACAGAGAAAATTGGGAAATTGGGTCCATGCAGTAAACACAATGCAATTATATGCAAAGGTTATGCAGGGTCTGGGACACACTGGGAAACACTGGTGTCTAAAACTTATTGGAAAATGTAAACACCTTTGTCATCCAGAGAGACTAAGGGATGGAGGGATGGACCTGCCGTCTAGAACAATGAGAGCCTCTCCCATTTGGCCCCCAGATTTCTAATCACGCCTTTGCCGTTTAGGCCCATACAGCTCCATTTCACATTTCACATTCACTTTGTGTGTGTGTGTGTGTGTGTGTGTGTGTGTGTGTGTGTGTGCTGTGGATGTAGTCCTGTCTGTTTCAATTAATAAGGATGAGCGCGGTGCTCCTATGCGGAGCTTTCCAGCTCTTGTGTGGTGAGATGTTAAAAGAAAAGGGGGAAAGAGAAGAGGAGCACTGCTAGGGAACTCCTCAGTCCTCTGCTGCTGCAGGGGTTCAACTCCAGTCAAACTGCTGCTGATGGCTGCCGAGCGTTCTGAGCCTCACTCGACACGGAGAGGATATTCGGTCAAAATAACTCATGCCAAGATGCTGTCAGAGGTTTTCGGCTTAAGCTTATTCTTAAAGCCCACACACACATACACAGCCGTGCCACTCATACACACTAATGCTGCAAAGTGCTAATGTTCTGTCTTTCTCTGTCTCCCTCTCTCTCTTCCTCTTCCTCTTTCTCACAAACACAGGACAGAGTCTTGGATACGGTTTTGTCAACTACATTGACCCAAAGGACGCAGAGAAAGCCATCAACACGTTAAATGGACTCAGACTTCAAACCAAAACTATCAAGGTATTGTCGACTATCTGCGCCACAGCAAATGTAATTATATCATCATGTAATAACAAAACCGTCTATTTTAAATATGATGATTCATTCGAAGGGCGGCACGGTGGTACAGCAGGTAGTGTCGCAGTCACACAGCTCCAGGGACCTGGAGGTTGTGGGTTTGATTCCCGCTCCGGGTGACTGTCTGTGAGGAGTTGGTGTGTTCTCCCTTTGTCCGCGTGGGTTTCCTCCGGGTGTTCTGGTTTCCTCCCACAGTCCAATAACACATGTTGGTAGGTGGATTGGCGACTCAAAAGTGTCCGTGAGTGTGTATGTGTCTGTGTTGCACTGTGAAGGACTGGTGCCCCCTCCAGGGTGTATTCCCGCCTTGCACCCAATGATTCCAGGTAGGCTCTGGACCCACCGCGACCCTGAATTGGATAAGCGCTTACAGATAATGAATGAATGATTCATTCGAAAATTAAATTAAAATAAATTTTGGACGTTAATGTAAAATACTTTAAATTTTTTTATTGTCATAGGCACACACACACACACACACACACACACACACACACATTCAGTTGTAACTGTAGCAGAGGGATCCGCGAAATAGTCAAAGGAAGAAAATTACAAAGAACAAGCAGGGGGACAATCATTAACTTCCAACAGATAAATAGCACATAGGGCCAAACAAAACAGAGCCAGACAGCAGACTCTATGAACACTGAAACAAATTTAAAAAGAGTGGAGACGAATGCTTAATGGGGAGGGTTACAAAGACCACAAGGCTAAACTGGGCAGAGACTGATCAGTAAAATAGGGGACAGTTGGCAATCAGCATAAAAATAATAAATATATAAAAGCCACACTTTTTTCTACACTCAGTTCCATTTTATGAGCTCCACATTAAATCAGGTGGCGTTGTATTTCTACAATAACACAACAGTCCATCCATTGCTCTGTTTACCTTGTTAGCCCCCTTCACCCTGTCCTTCAACACTCAGGACCCCCAAAGCACCTCTACAGAGCCGGTATTATTTGGGTGGTTGATCATTCTCAACACTGCAATTACACTGATGTGGTGGTAGTGTATTAGTGTGTGTTGTGCTGCTGGAGTGAGTGGATCAGTTTTTAAACCCCTCATTGTCACTACTGGACCGAGGAAAGTCCATCAAACAAAAATACAGACAACATTGTTCGAGCACTGATGAATTAGATGATTCAGACAACCAACACAAACTGTGCAGCAGAAGACAAGCTACTGTCTCTCATTTTAGATCTACAAGGTAAAACAACAACATAAGTGTGTCCGCTGCAATTGGTCTTACTCCACTACTCCACTACTCCACTCATATCAGCACAACAGTGTCACACAGACCAAGAGTGTAGAACATTGAAGAATGTCTTTAATATTAATACATATGCGTGGACATTGATATTTATATATAAAGTGTGTGTGTGTGTGTGTGTGTATTAGCAGTAAATGTATGTTAGGGCATGTGTGTGTGTGTGTGTGAGCTTTGCTGCTGATTTTGTTATGATATGGCGCGGTGGTAATGGAACAATATCTCATTTGTGTGGCAATATGCTCTTGCTTTTCCTCCCCAATTAGTCATCAGCCATTTCTCACAACTGCACGAGTCAATTCACTGAATGTTTCCTGTCACCATCTCTGCCAGTGGAGCCGCATTGATTAGCACATGTGGTGTGTATTGACTCGTGCTGGGCGGCGGTGCTGCAACACAAAGCGAGAGGAGGGGAAATCCGCCTCATTAAGATGCAGAAGGAAATAGGAGAGCGACTGAAGGGAGAAAAGGGAAAATAGTGGAATTGATATGCAAATGCATTTCCAAATGTCAAATCATGGAGTCACACGAAAAAGGAAAAATAGAATGTATAATGAAATGATGCTAAAATGCTAAGTAGTCTTCTCGAATATGTGTTTTTTTTTTTTCTTTTTTCTTTTTTTATGCCAACCCTGGGTAAGGGGAGAGGTAGACTTAGAATGTGGATGTGTGGTGCTGCTGGCAAAAACGCTCTAGTGAATGGTACTTTATGTTTATTCAGCTGAAGACTGTAACCCCAGCGCATCTTCCCAAACCACACCTTTTTACGTAAATTGGCAGCAGATACTTTTGACTGTAAATCCCAGTCTATATATATATATATATTATCAGGCTGTGTGTGCCATAATCTGGAGTTTAATCCCTGCCCTCTCACTTACATCCACCCTAATCTAATCATATTGGATTTCCCCTGCTTAGTCCAATAGGGAAACACAGCACCCTGAGAGAGAGAGAGAGAGAGAGAGAGAGAGAGAGAGAGAAACAGTAAGAGAAAGAATAGAGAAAAGTGAGAAAATGTAAGAATGACGGTGATCTGTCAGAAATGTTGTGGAAATAGGGCTAGATTCTGAGAGAATGGTCAGTTTGCAAAGTGGCTGTAGCAGGTGGCTTTGTGTGTGCATTTGTGTGTGTGTGTGTGTGTGTATGTGAATACTTGGTGACGTGTTGATTTCAGTCTCAGTTTGGAGAGTGTCAGAGACGACATGACTCACTGTGTGTTTTTAGCTCATCTTCACAGCCTCGTGCAGCACAGCTCTCTCTCTCTCTCCCTCTCTCTCTCTCTCTTTAACAAGTTTGCTTACTGGAATCGTGGGACCATTACATAGACTTCCATGAATTTTGCAGATATTTACCTCTACTTTATACATAACTACAACTAACCTCACTCTAACCCAGTGGTTTCCAAAGTTGTGGGTCTGCCCCATCTATTGTGAAGAGGATGGTACAGAAAGGCAAATGATTCCATCCATCCATCCACCCATCCATCCATTATCCACTGCTTATCCGGGTCCGGGTCACAGGGGAAGCAGTCAGAGTAAAGAAACCCAGATTTCCCTCTCCCCAGCCACTGCTTCCAGCTCCTCTGGGGGGATACCGAGGCGTTCCTAGGCCATGTAGTCTCTCCAGTGCATTCTGGGTCTTCCCCAGGGTCTCCTCCCTGTTGGACATGCCCGGAACACCTCACCAGGAAGGCATCCGCACCAGGTGCCCAAACCACCAGAAAACTCTTTTCAGCCGCTTGTACCCGTGATCTCATTGTTTCTGTCATTACCCAAAGCTCGTGACCATAGGTGAGGGTTGGGACGTAGATTGAACGGTAAATCGAGAGCTTTGCTTTTTGTCTCAGTCCTCTCTTCACCACAACGGACTATATTTTGTTTTATTCAATGAGATTTTCCAGTTTTATATGAATTACAATGTTTAAGAGAAATCCTACTGCAGTCTGGAAGCAAAAGACATGTACGTGTGAGCTGGGGTGGCAAGCTTGGAAATACTCTCATCTAAAAAGAGACTTTACAACATTACACTAACCTTAACATGTTTTCAGCTTGAACTGTAATGATATACATTGAAAGAACCCAGCTGGAACAAAGACCCAACAATGTGAGTCAGTTCAGGAGGCCAAGCTGCAGGTTGCTTTAAAGTAACTGCTTTTAAATGGCCTCGGTCACATCAGTGCCACTAGGTTTGACACACTGTTTACAAGCTCTGTGAACATAACGCCTGTTTAACTATGGCACAAATGTCCAAATAGTTTTTGAGGCCACTGTATATGACGGGGTCTGTGCCTGGAACTGCATGTGTGAGCTGTTACTGGGCCTGGGGCCAGACTTTATTGTAACTCTGACTTTATTGGAGCCTTAAATTTACTTACTTTCATAACCTGCAGTCTCTTGTTCTTTCATTCTCTCACATCAACACAGTCACTCACTCTCACACACACACACACACACACACACACACACACTGTATGCAGCCAGAGGGTAATGAAGCAGGGTCTTTCGTGACTTAGCATCCCTCACATACTCTCTCCCTCTCTTTATCAGACACACACACACACACACACACACACACACACACACACACACACACACCACTCTCAGCTGGAACTGTACTCTCCATGCATGATCAATTTGACTCTCTCTTACTCACTCTTTTTCTTACCCTCTCTCTCTCTCTCTCTCTCTCTCTCTCTCTCTCTCTCTCTCTCATGTGCACACACACACACACACACAATGAAAATCACCACAAACAAACAAAGACAGTCCACAATGCGATTCTCACAGCAGGAATCTATCTAATCCAGCCAGTCTGCAAGTACTCCAACGCCTTTCTCTTCCTCCTCCTCCTCCTCCTCTTTTTTTTCGCCCTTTCTCCATCCATCTCAGCATGAGGCAATGGAGCGGGCTCTTCTCCTCTCTTTGATCAGCCCTTAGTCTCTCTCTCTCTCCACTCCATCACTGTGTGAAACCTTTTCTTTACCCTAACGCTGGCCGCCTCAACGAGCTTTCTCCTCCACTAATACAGAGCAAGGGGGTGGGTGTGTGTTGGGGGGTGAAATCCGCTCTTACTAATAAGTGTGTTTGAAGGTCATCACGCTCGTGTGTGAAACACACGCTGAGAGCCACAGGCCTCCCTCAGCCTCAGAGGATATCTAAAGAAACACAGCAATGAAGACAGACCAACTAACAGCAACAGACATCTGTATCTTACAGAGAGAGAGAGAGAGAGAGAGTGAGAAGAAGAGAGAGAGAGGGAGAATGTCAGTGTTAGGAATGAGAAAAAAGGAGAGCGTGTAAGAAATGGGAGAGAAATAGAAAGGAATAAGAATGAGAGGTAATGAGGCAGACAGATAGATGGATAGCAGATGGAGAGAGGTAAAAGAAAGGGGGAATAAATAAGAGGGTGAGCTCAGTGGTGCATGTTGGTGCCATGTGTGGCAGTGTTGAAGAAAGAAGGACAGGTTAAAATGGAATAGATCATCAGTGAACTCTAGGGAAACTTGTGGAGAAGGGGACTATTGTGCAGCTCTGGTTCAGTCAAATACTTCACAACACCAGTCCACTCCTCAGGTTTCACCACTCCACATTTATGTAACAGTGGGCAAAAATCTACTAAAGACACTGTTACATAATCATCCTGAAGGCAGTGTTGTTTCAGATATAGATTATTGCTCAGTAAGATGTGACAGATATCATTCCTCAGAAGCGAGCACTGACAGACAGCTGTTTGTGAACAAACACCACTGCAGAAACTACAGCATTAACTCAGCGCCGCAATTATCACTCTATGAACTTTTTACATTCTATAAATATTAGATTCACTCATATCAGTGATTTGAAGGTGGCTGAATAATTGGAGGCAATAAGCAAACTGTCCATGTTCATGAGAACACGTGTATTAGACACAAAACACTGGATATGTTCATTCCTATATGTCTGAGTAAACTACTGCCCTTTGTGATGCAGTTTCTAAATGTGAGCATGTCTGTGAGCGGGTGTGTGAGCGACTTCAAGCCAGTTCCATAAGGACTTTTACATCTAAAACATGTACATTGAATTCAGTGAGAAATCCCAGCACTCCTTCCTAAAATTTCCTTCCGAATCATTAAAGCCTTATCTTCTGACCAATATTTCCAGTTCGGTTCCAGACCCACAGTGTGTTCAGGATAAAATGGTTGCAGAAGATGAATGAATGAGTGAATAAACTCAAAATGAATACATTTACAGCATGATTCATTCCAATGTTCATTAATGATGCTCATAATATTCATAAATTCGTAGTTGGCATCGTTTTCATACACGTATTTAAGTTAAACTGAACTCAGCTTTATTTATATAAGACTTTGCCTTCCAACTTAAATACATCTGTACATGAGTAGTTACTCAGAAAATTAAAACTATGTGTTCTCCCTGTATCTGCGTGGGTTTCCTCCGGGTGCTCCGGTTTCCTCCCACGATCCAAAAACACATGTTGGTTGGTGTGAGTAAACATGTGTGATTGTGTATGTGTTGTCCTGTGAAGGACTGGCGCACATTTCAGGGTGTGTTCCCGGCTTGCCCCCAGTGATTCCGGGTAGGTTCTGGACCCACCGTGACCCTGAACTGGATAAGCACTTACAGATAATGAATGAATGAATGAATAATTACTCCTTTCAAAGTGTAAGGAGATTACACGACTTACTACTCCATTACTACTGCTGCTCATTTCACTTTATTGTTCCTAAAATCCCACACGCGTCTGCACCAGCTGACAAGCACTAGGGAAAAACAATAGTTCTTACTTTTTATAGAAACTTGATCAGAGTCACTTTGAATGCTTCCTGCCTTTGAATAAATCACAGACATTTATACTTTATAATTCTTAATATTAAAATGATGAAAATGCACGCTGTTTGAAAAAACAAGAAACTCAGGTAGGAATCTCAGGTTTGCTTTGCTTTCTTCAGGACTTTAGGATCATATTGGCATGATGAGATGCTTTGACATATGAGTCATAGTTTTAATGCTGTCAGGTTGCTTAGATTTATGACTGAAGCCATGTAGTCAGCTGTTGCATTTAGCACATACACACAAATGGTGGAAAAGCACAGGCACTGGAAATGTAGATATATAGAGGATTGGAAAGCTGACTGTATGATTATTATAGTATTATTTGTATTCATTCATTCATTCATTGTCTGTAACCCCTCATCCAATTCAGGGTCGCGGTGGGTCCAGAGCCTACCCGGAATTACTGGGTGCAAGGCAGGAACACACCCTGGAGGGGGCGCCAGTCCTTTACAGGGCGACACATTCACTCACACCCACGCACCTACTGACACTTTTGAGTCGCCAATCCACCTACCAACGTGTGTTTTTGGACTGTGGGAGGAAACCGGAGCACCCGGAGGAAACCCACGCGGACACAGGGAGAACACACCAACTCCTCACAGACAGTCACCCACAACCTCTAGGTCCCCGGAGCAGTGTGACTGTGACACTAGCTGCTGCACCACCGTGCTGCCCATTTTTTGTATTATTATTATTATTATTAATAAAAGTATATTAGTGTGATTCTACACTGCATTATTACATCAACACTAGAGTTCATTAAGTTGAAGTGGAATTCACTAATATTGAACATCAGTGAACGAGTCCTTAGCTGTACTGTGTGATAAGCCCTGCCTTGCTAACGCAGTTAGATGAAGTTCAGTGGTAAAGGTGTGTTTTCTACAGGCTTTATTTGGACATAACACCCAGCGAATCACATTGAAGCAGCTCGACATTATGTCTTACAGGGTTAAAAATACAGGGATGAGAAAGGAAAGGAAAGAAACAGTGAGAGTCTCACCCCTGATCTCCACTCTCACTCACAGGTGGCATCCTGTTCCTCACACACACACACGCACACACACACACACACCTTTCTGCCTTCCTGGCACGTTTCTGTTCACAGCACAACTCTAGCACTGCCTTCCGATCAAGGTGTGAGAGGAAAAATCCTACTGAGGGCACAAAGAGCAGAGCCACGTGCTGAGAAACACACACACACACACAAACACATCACTCTTTCTCACATGTACACACACTCATACTCATTTAGATATACACACATTTTTCTGAGTAACATGCACACACACACACACACACACACACACACACTCTCACTGAGTCCTCACAGGCAGACAGTGTGTTGATAGAACTGACATCTGGAGCTGCTTGACGTGCAAAAAAAATGAAGAGAAGGATAAAAAAGACAGTAAGAAAAAAATCAAATGAAGGAGAAGAAGAGCAGAAGGCAGGGTGAAGAGGCTGCCAGGGCTGCGTGCCTTTTGCCTTCGCACTTTAACTGGATTTCAGGAGATTACTGCAGAATGTCTTTGCGTCTTCATCTCACTGTTTGTATTACTGTAACAGCATTTGATGGCTCTGGAGCCCAAATGTCAGCAATGATGGAAACATGGAAGGCAATGGCTGCTTTCGCCGCTAATAGGAAGGGATTACATTGACTCGAGCGTCTAAAGGACACAGACAGAACCATCTCTCCATCGTAAATTAAGACTGATCTGTTATAATGAGCCTGGGAGGAAGGGGTGAGATGAGGGAATCAGCGGGAGCAGTGGCTGTCTGTGATGGTGCATTCCCACTCAAAAATGAGAACCTACATGCAATGAAGTGTTTATAATATCATATTCACAGTTTAAATGGCTCTTGGAGTCGCTGATTCTTCAAACATTAATTCACAATTTTGTTCTTCAAAGAACCATGCATGGAAATGTTTGCTTGTTGTCAAGTGGTTGTTTTTCCAAGCCTTCACTTCAAGCAAATCTTTTAGGCATCTGTATTTTAAGAGTGTGTAGCTGTATAGTCATTGTATGGGGATTTTAAACTGAATCAAAGGGGAAATAAATATAAATACAGTTTATTCACCACAGTTGTGGTGAGAGGGACAAGACATGCAAAACCATCTCACAAAGTTATTTCTTGTCGTTTTGAGTTTTTTTTTTTTGCCTAAAGCTGTAGACCTATCACAATGGCTTTTTTTGTGATCAATATATTATCCCAAAAAACATTGTGATAAATGATATTATTGTCATTTTAAGACCATTTCATGCCACTGATGTAATGATAAAATAAGAGCATAATAATGCATTAACACTCCTTTAAAGAGCAGTGATTTTTTAGCAAACCATTGGAATCCCAAATAAATAAACCATCAATAAAATGCAACCAATGCTTTTAAACAAAATAACATAATGGCTCCAGAACAGAGACGCCAGAGAAAACCAGAGAATAGAACAGATGGCCATCTTCATGTGAAAACGATGGCAGTTAAAACAAGGGGCGATACTGAGGATCAATGGAAGATACAGTGGATCACATTATTGATCATGTATTCTACAAAAAATAAGCTGATAAGGTCATTTCTATGACAGGCCTATGAAGCGGTATAGTTTTAATTCCATTTTTGCTGGCCCAAATGTGTCGCATCTGACTGCTATGATTGACTTTCTTTACCCTTTAATTGCCTTTTATATATCCAACTGTCCTTCAAGATAAAGATTGACTGAGGGTTTCACATATGCCTTGAAATTCATTAACATAGATACTTGATACTAGAAGTCACAAACCTAACATAAGCTAAAGCTGTAATTGCTCTGTTTACGTTAGTTATACGTAGACTTGCAGGCCCTATTACTGCACAGGCTTTGAGTCTTTCTACACTTTCCCCAGGGACAACTCTAAACATGGCAGTTTCTGCAGTTTATTGCACTGTTCTCCATTAATCATGTGACTCCTCAGTGCTGTAGCTGCATGTATGAGGTTTGCAACAGACATCAAATGAAGAAAAAAGCCCTGTGAATTTGTAAACCACAACAGTGGTAACAAACAGATGTGAAACTCAGAACTGTGATGCACATGCACATGTCCTAACTCCTGAGGCCGCTGATATAGAGATTTTATTAGATTAATTTGATTGAATTTAAAAGCCATCTCCAGTGTCTCAGAATGTTTAAACAAATCAACCCTAAAATGTATGGCTTATCCAAAGTGACTGTACTTCATGTAAGCAACTGGCTATTGTACGCGAGAGGGTAATATACTGTGACAAAGTTGAAATGAGAGTGTGTCAGAAAGTGAGTGACATGGAGAGAGAGAGGCAGGGTGTGTGTTAGAGTGAGGGGAGCTGTCCAAGGTGCTACTGAGTTTGACAAGTTGAGGAGGGTGAGAGCATATTGTGTTCGTGTATGTGAGAAAGAGGAATACTGAGTGTGTGTGTGTGTGTGTGGTGAGACAGAGCTGTAGATGGTTTGGCTCTCACTGCTAGTACAAACAGAAGGTTCCAGAGTGTTATTCACCACAGAGAACTGCCAACCTCTATATCTCTCCCTCTTTCCCTCTCTCCTACACATAGCACCATGTTCACACCTCAGTGTGTTGGGGAGCACTGTAAATAAACTCTAGTGTGAAGTGCTTTTGGTGAACTTTTTCAGTCAATTTCAAAAGCATAATGATGCATTGTCTCAGTCCATCAAAAAGGATTCATAGAGAATGAACTAATTATTAATTAATAAAAGATTATTATTTGTCATACAGATGTATACAGCTGAGATGTATGCAGCTTAAAATACAAACATATAGCACTTAATGGCATGCAAGTAAACACTTAGTGTACTCAGCGTTCTCCTCTCAGCGTGCTTATAACTGATTTACAAAATACTGACATAAACAATAACATACACATTCAAAATGTCCTCTACAGTAACAGGTTTGTGCATTTTTAAAATTCTTTTGATGTCAACATATAATAAAAACACGGCCATGATGTTATGTTAAACAGCAAAAAATGTTTAAATATCTATGTTCGGAACACCAACATATTCATGGTACACACTGAAGCTGTGCTTGAGAGTGAATGTCCTTGCTTATGCCTGTGAGGCATGGAGAAAACTCAGAGCACAACACAGAAGTGTTCAGGAAGAGCTGTATAATATTCTGATACTTGTGTGTGTTCTGTGTGTGTGTGTTTGTTGTCCCAGGTGTCATACGCACGGCCCAGCTCAGCCTCCATCCGTGATGCTAACCTGTATGTGAGTGGACTGCCTAAAACCATGACCCAGAAAGAGCTGGAGCAGCTCTTCTCCCAGTACGGACGCATCATCACTTCCCGCATCCTCGTCGACCAGGTCACAGGTACCTAAAGGGTGGCTTTACACGCATACCACACCCAAACCTGCTTCATTTCATTCAGCTTAACTTTAAACGTCTATATATCATTCAGCTTAACTTTAAACGTATATATCACTTTATCTATTGGATAAACACTTTTTACGGTATGAATGCATAAATACTTAATGGAAATAAAAAATATATCCCTAATATTCTTTTCTAACAAAATTGCATTCAATGCTGAGCTGGGGCTCCTGCTCAATCTGGCAACCCTGAACAGCTCTGGGCAGCTTGGTAGACAGACAGCTAGCTGACGTGCTCTCATTTATTCTGACTAATGAATGCAGCTGAGAGCGTGCTTGTTGGCAAGCGTAAATAACTCAATATGATCATAATTTGATTTTGTGAAATCTATGAACTGCAGGAGCCTGTATGGGTGCCCTCACTTCAGTTCCTCACTCTCATAACTTACATATTACTTATATTAACATATTAACATCTTAATAAACGTTATTAAATCACAGACAGCACTGCAGCTCCTCTCAAATGTAGTAGAGAACACAATACCACTGCACAGCCCAGTGCTGGGGAGGAGGATTTGAACATGGACTGTTCACATGTGTCATTCATTTCCTGCTTTCTGTCGAGAGATTACAAACTACAATTCTGTGTCCACAATGAATGCACATCAGAAACGGCTTTAAGGGGCAGTCTGCAAACACTTGGACATATGGCTTTACACTAGCACAGAACTCATTCTGTTTTATGGGTACTCTTTATTCTTCTTTTTTTAGGTCAGGGTATATTTTGTAGTCTCTCTCTCTCTCTCTCTCTCTCACACACACACACACACAGGCAAGTGTGAGTGTTTTTAATACAGAATCCTCCAGTATGGCTTACATTGCATAACTAGCTCAGTTAGCTCTGTTTCATAGGATCTCCTCCCCTGCGGCACACGACACTGTTCTGCCTAATGTGCACTGATGGAGCAGAATGCCTGTTTAAACACACACTGGCTCATCTGCCAAGACTCAACAACCAGCCACTATGCGTGTGTGTGTGTGTGTGTGTGTGTGTAGGCATGTGTGTATGTGTTTGACCACAAAAAATGTACCATGACCTTAGGAAGTGGCAAATAACAAATGTAAATCCAGGCCACAGAATAAGTGTATTTTTTTTTCCTCTCTGTTCTGAAGCCAGGCACATTCCCTGCATCTACCTCACCTTCTGGCAGCATCATAAATAAATCAGCTAGGATATAAATGGTCATGGAACTGAATTTCTTACGCAGGCAGTGGAACAATACTTTTCAAACGCCTGCATATTTTATAATGTTATTTGCCATGCAGACAGTGGCACGTAAGCCACAGTGTATTGCATGTTCTAAAGGTGCCGATTGCTTTTTTCTTTGCTCAGGAACAGTGGGTGCTCATATTCACAGTCACACACACATGCATACACACTGGAACCCTCAGATATTCACCATGCTAACGTCCCTTGTACACATATTTACATAGGTACCCACTCCAACTCTTACACATTCCCCTCACACATATACTGTACTGTGTAAAAGTTAGAGATCTCCCTGCATTTATGTATTTTTTATTTAATGTAGTTAATACAGAAGATTTTCTTTCCCAGTGTCGGGGGAAAAACACACACCCCAACAGCTAAATATAATGAAATTGCCTATAAGTAGTTAGTACATATTGCAACTTATAGGAGGATTTACTTGTTTTCAAATCTTAGACATTGCTTATATTGTTTGCTTGTTGTGTGTCAGGGATTCTTACACTTTTTTTCACAGTGCAGCCTTTACAAGGGTGACAAACATTTCACAACGCCCTGTTTCACACTAGTTTTTCAGGGACTACAATACAGCAAAGCTAAATCCATCATTTATATATTACAAATGCATCAGTCAGTCAGTATTTTTATGACACCGCGAATACAGAGCTATACATAAAACCCATGTTAATCAATTACAGAGGACAGGTGAGGCAGCAGGAACCAGTAGTGGCACACACTGTAGTTTCACTTTCATTTCTGTCTCTGGCTGCTATAGAACATGTGTTAATAGTGAGGTAATAAGGAATGATGATTGGTTGGTGGGTCTACACAGGATAACTATTAATATGTGTCATGGCTTCCAACAACCCCTCCATCCACCACTGCTCTGAGAGGGCTGCATATCAGTTGGCATCAGGATATTCTTTGTAGAACCATACTTCCTACCCTCTGGGACCATGTTGACGACTCCAAGGGCTTCACAGCCCCTATGTCCACTTTTTGCTCACTATGTCTAGTGTTTTTATCCGTTCAGACTCAGTCATGAGGTGTAAACCATGGATTTTTTCAGCTCTGAAGCAAGAGTAAGTTTGAGTTCAGTTTTTTCCTTGGAATTTGGAATCATTCTCTAAACCCAGGTTTTTTGGAGGGTTTTTAAAACGTATTTTCCTTCACTGTGCTCTTTCTGAAATTTCTCCTGAAAAAGAATAACTTGCTTAACAGCCACTTTGACTGTGAGTTACATTAAGGAAGTGCGGTCTCTAAGTTTTGCTTTCTGACTTTTACTTAATTAGCAACTCTACAAACTGCTGCACACAATTATTTTCAAATATCTCTCTCTCCCACACACACACACACACACACACACACACACAAACATATTTAGCACTGATATGCTCAGATATTCACCCTGTCAACACCCTTCATTAACATGTATATAAACACATAACATGCATATTTACATTTTCCCCCTTTTTACCAGTTTTAACCCCCCACCTCCCCACACACACGCACACACACACTCCTCTGACAACTCAGCTCCTGCACGGCCGTGTGAAGTCTCCCCTGGGGCAGTGGGTCCGCAGGAGGAATCTTAATGACTAATTAAATCTGAGTTGCCGGTGATTAAGAAACAAGGATTTTTTTTTTTCCCAAGCTGTAGAGAGCTGAGTGCTGCCATGTCTGCCCTGCCCTCCACACAGAAAGAGAAACAGAGCATTTCCCACCAACCTCTCAGTAACCATCCAGGGTTGTGCAAGTGTTGTGTGTTTGGATAAGAAAAATAATGAACGTGAAAAAGAAACAGGAGAGATATTGAAGATCTGATGTCAGGAAAGGCTTATGGAACTACTTTTAGCTCCTACTTTCAATTCCTGAGAGCCTAGACAAGTCATTCTTCAGCAACATTCCACCCACATAATGCCACTTATATAATTCTATAATTAACTACTGGTCATTGGAGGGTCAATGTAGGCAATTTATGGACGGAAATTCAGCTGATATATGTTATGCACATATATTTATACAGTTATTTGCTAAATGAATGGTCAGAAAATTAATTTCATGCACACATTGAACTAAACAATTAGGATGTGCAGTGGTCGTGGAATCAGCTTATTATCTATATATAACCCTTTAAAGAATGTTTTCTTATAACGTATAGGACAACAGTGGGCTACTATACTGAAAGGTGGGTTGTAAAACCACCTGAAGAATGGCTAAACCGTCCTTAATATTTAGTTCTACTGGAACTTAAACAGCCAAAGGGTAGACTTGCCTACAGTACTGTAGAAGATTAGCAGATTATGTAAATGAAAAATACTGGATATCTGCATGGACTCTGAATTCCCATTTTGGTGTATACCTACCGAATACGTAACACGTACCCTGCTACATCTTGTAAGCCTTTAAGGCAATAGCAGCTACTCCATTCTTCCTGCTGACAAGACAGAGCAGAGATTTCAGTTCATTGTGTGAATCCAGAGCGAACACTTGAGAACTCAAATTAGGTCTTTTCTCAGCCTGAGCAAACAGTGATGCAAGCAAGTCTCATTCAGTAGAGGAGGCTTCAGTTTGGGCCTCATCAAAGCAATGTATATTTCAATCAGTCTAAAACTCACCAGCGAAGCTAAAGTTTTCACTTGTGTCAACACACACAAGAAAAACACATTTTCACAGACCCAATAAAAAATTCTACATTATTGCTATACAGCGTCTGAAGACTGAGCTCACATTCAAAATATAATCAAAAATTAAACAGTGTTAAAAAAGAACGATGATCATTGTTGACTCCAGTATTTTTGTATTAAAAACATAGTAAGGAAGAGAAATACAGAGAATTTTAAATGACATCCCAATAACTCTCATGTACTTACTGTAAGGCTTATACATTTATTTTTAAATGCCGTAAACACGTCATAAATAAATATAAATGTAATAAAACTTTACTCTTATATCACTTGTCGAAACTTACAGCTTAAAAAAACTCTTTATTTGGTTTGCAGTGAAACCAACAACCAAAAAATGAAATGTGTTTTTGAAAATAGCCAATGCATTTCATTCATTCATTCATTATCTGTAAGCGCTTATCCAGTTCAGGGTCGCTGTGGGTCCAGAGCCTACCTAGAATCATTGGGCACAAGGCGGGGAATACACCCTGGAGGGGGCGCCAGTCCTTCACAGGGCAACACACACACACATTCACTCACACCTACGGACACTTTGGAGTCACCAATCCACCTACCAATGTGTGTTTTTGGACTGTGGGAGGAAACCGGAGCACCCGGAGGAAACCCACGCAGACACAGGGAGAACACACCAAACTCCTCACAGACAGTCACCCGGAGGAAACCCACGCAGACACAGGGAGAACACACCAAACTCCTCACAGACAGTCACCCCGGAGCCGGAATCGAACCCCCAACCTCCAGGTCCCTGGAGCTGTGTGACTGCGACACTACCTGCTGCACCACCGTGCCGCCCCAATGCATTTCATTATGGCCAAAATATAGAATATATTTTATTGAATTCTACCGCTGAGGTATCTCCGTGCACTAATGACTTTATTCACTTCTATAGAATTACATTACATATTAGAGTGAGGGTGATCATTTGTATCCTTATACCCATAACTCCCCCAGAGAGGGAGTGTATCTGTTCTTTCTGTATGGACTGTTTGGGTAAACAGGACAGAGCCGAATTGCACTGTAACTCAATTTCTGTAAGCTTAAAGAGGCAGCATTAGCTCACGCTGCTGCGGAGCCACTTTGAGCTATAACATTAACGAGAGTGAAGTGTGATGTGTGCATGGCTTTGATCAATAGTTAAATATTCAGAGCAGCTCTTGAGCCTGGCGCAGAGCAGTCAATACGTGTCTCTCATCAATGAGAGCAAATACAATTGATCCAGAGTGTTGCCTCTTACAAGCTGCTGTTCTTTAGAGAAAATCAGTCGCCTTGACACTCCTCGCCTCTTCTAAAACATCCCATCCTTTGCTTTTTCCTCTCGTCTTATTTCCCTCCTCCCTTTGCCAAACAAAGAATCTTTTCTTTTTTCATCCTCATCTTTGTGGTGCAGGAGATGGCCCTAACAGTGAAGGTTAAAAACAAATAAAACCTAAAAATAAAACCTGAACATCCTTCACCACAAAGCAGATACAGCTTTAATAAGAGAAGGGACTTTAGAGGCTTATGTGTTAAATTTAAAAGAGCAGCGTGACCAGCAGCTCAGTGCAATGAAGGACAGATTCATGCAAAAAGAGACAGGTTTGTTTTCATAGTGTTTGGACATGGACTTTTGTGTGAATTTTTTTTTTTTTTTTTGAAAAAAAAAAAAAAACAGTACGTACAAAAGTGACCCATATTATATTATTATTTGGATTTGGATTTTGAATCACTGCTGATCCTAAAGCAGTGGTTCCCAGACAGACCCTGAGTGCTCCACATTTTTGCTTCATTTCAATGTTTCAGGAGAAAATTCATGGAATGTAATGGTTCTATAAGGACCTGTTATAAACAGTGTTCTCAAGTTGTTTTCAGTGGATGGTTCTTCACAGATGTTAGTGTTGATACTACACATGTCCAGGGTCGTGTGGTCCTGGGTTCCTTTGGGTGCTTTGCTTTTCTCCCACCACATGAAACCTCTTGTTGGTAGGCAAACGTGCTGTGTGACATTGTGTGTGTGTGTGTGTGTATGACTTGATGATTGTGTGATGCCCTAGGATGGATTGGCACCCTGTGCAGGGTGTGTTCCTGCCTTGCGCCTGATATATTTGTGTAGGTTTTGGACACACTGCAACATTGATCAGGTTACAGAAGCAGTAACAAGACATATGACTGCCTGTATGTACTTACTGGATAATGTAATATGAATATTTTAATCCAGTCCCTATAAATTAACCTTAAAAGAAATTGTTAAGTGGTTTCAGTTTTTTTTTTAATACAAACAAAGCCAGGGCTATTTAACTCTTTCTCACGCTATGGGTTTCTCCTGGCCATTTTTTGTCCTGAAAACATATAATAACAAACATATAAACACACACTGAGACACACTAGCACTGTGCCTTGCCCTTCCATTACATGAGGCCAAGCAGATGGATTATAGTTTGTGTGCAGCAATAGAAACGAGCAAAGAGCAGTTCCCCTCTTCAAAGTCCTCCATAACCAAGGCTTTTCAAATGCCATCCGCAGCAGCGGCGGCTAAACTTTCCTGCTCTCACTCTGATTAGACTCGTGCGACGGTGTGAGGTGGGCCCTCCTCCTCCCCCTCCCCCACAGTGATCTGTTTAGCACATGAGCTTCATAAATGTTCCATACAGTTGGCATAGCCACTTAAAAGTGAGTGAATGAGAGACAGCAGCAAAGCGCTTAAGTTCAGAAGGAAGAGAGAAAGCTTTCATTAACAGCCGAGCCTTCAGATCTTCTCTCTGTTCCCAGAGGATTTTTTTCCCTCGCTCTCTCTCTCACTCTTTTCTCTGGTGGAGAGTGCTTTGTCAGGGGGGTGTAGTTGTGTTCTTGTGCTGTGGGTATGTGCTCTCTCTCTCTCTCTCTCTCTCCCTCTCTCTCTCTCTCTCTCTTTCTCTCTCTCTCTCTTTCTCTGTATGTCTGGGTTATTATTAAACCACCTTTCTCCCACACCACGCGTGCTGTGCAGAGATAAGTACAGGTAGAAAAGTTACATAAGGCAGCAGGTGATTACCAAGAGAATAGTGCCGTTAACCGGCACATTGTGGCCGTAACTCTGCTCGGCTGGTGATAAGTGCTGAAAGGAGCCACAAAGTGCCCGTGTCTCCAGTGTGAGCCTGGGCGCTGGCTTTGTTTAGCGAAGAGCGTTTAAGACACGGCGGGCTCATTATGGTAATGCTGGAAAACCGAGTGCCTTAAAGCAGAGTACAGCATTTACATTTTTTAACCACTGAACAGCAGCCACCTGATTCTGGCCTTTATGCACCACCTGACAAGCCCGTGATGGATGGTTGGTTTGGCCACTAGATTCACTGCTGTAATGACCATTGTGAGCACTATTCCCAACAGAGCAAACACAGACCCATCACGATTCAGTTACAGTAGCCCGAGAGGCGTTGGCCTATTCTCAGCCTCAAACTGAAAGCCTGCCTTCAAGAGTGAATCTGCTTTTTAAAGCAGAAAGAAAAGTAAAGTCTAGCTGCAGTTGGCCATCTTCAAAATCTTTTCAAAAAAGCTTTTCCTGATCCACATTAGATAGTAAAATGTTTTGTACAAGGTTATGCATTGGCTTAGCTTCCCAACCTATGCTTAGTATAAAGGACCACATATAGCGAGCTAACACACACTGAAAGAGAAAGTCGATGTGTAAGACACCAGTGTAATCTGAACAGGAAATGAGGTACCTATAGAATACCTTTCCCAGTGTTTATCCTAGCCTAGGGTCAATGTTTGTTTTAATTTGTTTGTTTTAATGTTTGTCCCAGTAGACAGCATTAAAATTGATAGGAGATAGTGATACCACTTTTCTGTTGAAGGACACCTATATACACACGCTGAAATCTTTCATTGTCAGATTTTTTCTCTCTCTAAACATATCTATGCTTTAAAATGAGCTATTGTCAATGAAGCAAATCACTGAAGATGAGCATCTGGCAGTAGACTATAAAGCTCTGACGGTACAAACACACTACTATACCACAAGAAGGAATGAATAGCTAAGAAAATCAAAATGACTGCCAGTGTGCGCAATTTCTGGTTAGATTTGTTACGGGATTGAATTGGATTTATTGTTTTTTCATTCCATTAATCACTTTTAATCACTCACTTTTATTAGAAATGCTTCATGATAATGGAATCTTATTGGTGTCCGCAGATATTTCTTTTAAAATTGGACCGATGTTTCGAAATCCTTAGCTGATAATGTAGTGATTATACTCCATAAAAGCAGAATAATGATAATGAATAATACTGAGTAGCTGTGCTACTCTGCTGCTGTCTGGGCTTCATTTATTTACTGCAGTTTGTATTTCTGTTTCTCGGGTCACTCTTTCTATTATAAATATTGATGTACATGAATAATAGTGAATATACTGGCAGTCTCCTTAAGGAAACTACATCCCTGAATAATACTAACAAGTCATTGCTGTTTGTATGCTTTGGTTCACAGGTAAATGTGTGAGCATTTAAACAAGACCAATTTCACTTTAATATGAAAAGATTCTCACACATGACCTTCATCATGACCTTTGGGCTACGCTGACCTATTCTGATTGTTACCACCCTTCACAAATGAAAACATGCGATACATTGAACCAAACATCACCACGTTCACGCACATACAACACACGCAAGATGCTTTAAGCTTTCGAAGATTTCTAATAGATTTTGGCCTTTGTTGGTCTTCGTTACAGTTCCCCTGTCATATTTTTTTGGTTCTGGAACTGTAGTATGTTACACTTCACAGAGACAGACAGAGGGAAAAGTGTCATCGCGTCTTATTGTTTGTCTGTTCTACTTTCTAAGGAATCTGTGTTGACCTCGGTTTCACTCAGCAGAAACCAGGGAGGCAAACCATGCATCGTAAACTGTGCAGAATAATGCATGGGCTTGCTTTATTTCTGCTTTTCTTTCTGTCAGACTAATTAAAGTGAGCAGGTTGTGGGAAGGCTGGGAGAGAGAAAGGAAAAGCTGTCAGGGATGATGCCGGCAAAGAGAGACAAAAAAGAGCTGCAGCGAGAGAGAGAGAAAGAGGGTGTGTTATGCAGAGACAGGTTGAATGAAAGCTTGTTGCATTGAAGATATGTGTGTACAAATGTTTGCGCCGAGAGCTGCGTATATCAAAAGAGTCTGATTTGAATAGTAAGACAGCAGTAACAGTAAGACAGCAGTAACAGTAAGCCGCAGCCATAGAACCCCAAAATATAATCTGTCAATAAGAACCAGAGGCACGGCATTGGAAGGTGAAGTGACAATATAAAAATGTGTGTGTGTGTGTGTGTATGTGTGCTGCTGCCAGGAAATGGATACACATGCACACGGTTACTCTCACACACACATACGTACAAGCAGTGTATTATGCAAATGGTCCTCTAGGCAAGTCGTCTCCCCGCTCACCTCCCTGGAACAGTAGGAGCCATCTCATTAAAAAGCAGCCCAACAAAAGGCCTCCAAGCCAGCCAGGCTCTTTTAAATGTTACTTTCAGGTGGCGGTCAAAAACATTGCCTAGGAAACCACAGAAATGTCACCGGCACGCGGCATGCCATGCGGTAGCGTGTGGCCGTCAGCTTATGCAAGCCGCACAGCTTGAGATGGAAGAGGATATGATACGCTCACACATAACTGGGAGAACAATCGCCGTCCCCTCACACACACTCCATTTCCACACCAGCAGGCAGCGGTGCCCCTATACAATATCTCCATCCTCTCGTGAAGAAAGGAAAACAAATTACATGTCTGCCTGACAGCGGCGGAATGCGGGGCAGCCAATGAAGTCGCACCGTTTGCTCACGGCTCATTTGCATAATGTGACACCGGCAATAGCGACCGTCACACATGGACCGCACATCACTGTCATCCACTATTTCCAACATCAAGTCACATGTATGGCTTTTCTATCTCCGTATAAAGGGATTGTGTTCAATGTGTGTGTGTGCGTGTGTGTGTGTGTGTGTGTGCACGTCTCTCTAAGCAAAAGTCAAAGTGAGTGCCCACCAGCTACATGCAAACTATAGCCCGAAGTTCTTAGTTAACCCCAAGTGGCTTCACTGAACCAAGCCTTTTTTAAGCTTCCACTGCACAACACCAGCATTCTGTTTTTGTCTTCCATCTAAACATCTTACGATAATTCTGACATGGTGCTTAACATGAGGGACGTCTCTGACTCCCCAGAAAAACCCCTTTACTTCTTGTCACTCATGTTTGTGTTGGTGTCATAAAACTGTCATTGCACACCTGGTACTGGAGCAAATCTACCTCAGATAACCTGGCCAATATCAACACGGACCATAGTTTCATTTACATTTTCACATTCACATACACAGTTATTGAATGTTTTTATGAGGTATATGATGACTCTATATTTGTTACTTTAGTGTAGTATAGACTAAAGTCTTTTAACGAGTGTTAATCATTCAGATTTTATAATGTATCTGTTGTTTTCTTGCTGAAGGGCTCCAGACTGAACATTTCATAAGTCCCAATATATTTTTTAACATTATTGTTGCCTTTGTTTATATTAAACAGCCATAATATAATCAGCAGTTTGGGTTATTCTGTCTATGAGTAGTTTATTTATAGGAGAGGTATTGGTAAGAGCTTCACAGAAGAAAAAATATACTGTATTATTAATTATAAAATATGTCTTCAAGTGAATTTACACCTGAAGATGTAGAACAAAATTCATTAGAACATGTCAGATCTTTTTTGTGAGAAGTACACACTGGAAAGAACAACTGCCCTCTCTGTGCATCACAGTTATACAGGAAAACAAGGTATGTCATAATTTATGAAAATATACTGCAAAACTCCAAAGTAAACTTAGCTACTATAGTATTTTAAGGCCCACATGTTAAAAAAATAAATAAAGATTTTGAGAATAAGGTTTTATTATTTAAAGATTTAAGCCGTAATATTTCAAGATTAAATTACTGGACCCCAGATTCTCAAAATATTGTTAGCAGAAAAACTCTACTGCATCTCTAAACAACACAGTTCTTGATTATAATTGGATTTCAGTATTTAATAACAGGAAAACTGTGGATTTTGATCCTTAATAACCTTTATGACACGTTTTTTCATCTGGCCAAGTTTGTTGTTGTGATTAAACCTCAGTACATCATGTGTAGTTATGTTTTAGAATCTAGTTCTTTTTGGAGATTCAATACCTGTGCCTTTCAATTAGAAGCAGGTTTTCTTGTGCCTAACACGCTCTACCATAAAACAAAATGTAGATGCGTAAGTAGAATGAGATGCCGTCAGGTAATCCACTGACATTCTCAAAATATTACAACTTAAATCCTTAGGTTTCGAGTGGCCCTAAAACACCATCATGGAAATCAAGGAGGGCAAAGCATTAAGCAAGTAGTCCACTGACTGACAATGCACCAACCACAATAACATCTTTCACAGACACTAAGTGTCCCAAAAGAGCTAGTGCACTAATCTGGAGCCCTGTTTCTGTGGTTTTGAATCTTAAATTTAGAATCTGAATCTAAACGTAACCTCTGTGATGTTTATGCTGTGCTGGCCCTTCAGGTGGCTCACGCGGGGTGGGCTTCATTCGCTTTGATAAGAGGATAGAAGCTGAGGAGGCCATCAAGGGTCTGAATGGACAGAAGCCCTCTGGCGCAGCAGAACCCATCACAGTGAAGTTCGCCAACAACCCCAGTCAGAAGACCAGCCAGGCCCTGCTCTCCCAGCTCTACCAGTCCCCCAACCGCCGCTACCCTGGCCCCCTGCATCACCAAGCCCAGAGGTTCAGGTAAAGCCAGCCTTCCAGGCTGCAAACTGTCACGTCTTCACTGACAATATGATAGCTAAACAAGTAAAATGTAAGATGTCTTTAGAGTCTGATTTACACTGTGAATCCAAATATTATCAATTTGGTGGTTGCTCCAATATCAGAAAGGTAGACAGAATTTGTAATGCAAATGTACTTTTGCCTATATTGGCTGTGGAGTTCAATATAAGCTTGTAGGACACTAGAAAGTGTTAAAGTCTTAAACAGGTAGCACCCCTGCAATTGAAACAAGTATGTACATGACAAAAAGAAGGACTGAAGGACTGTTTATAAGAGACAGTGGGGTTCTGTCGTTCACAATGTCTCCATGACAAATTTGTTTCTACAAACCACCATTTCTTCATCCCACCTCCATGCCACAAGTCACACTGAACAATTAGCTAACAACACAGGGTATATAGCCTGTTAACGCCTAAGTATTATAAAGCAAATGGAAATTAGTAATGTTATGCTAAGTGTCATCCACTTTAAATACCATTTGCTTGTTTCTTCTACATTCATAATCTGTTCAGTTGTACCATCTAGGCACTCAGAATCATGCATTAACACAATTCATGCTCAGAAATTACACGAGTACTGTAATGCTAATGATAGTAATCAGTAATTAATTCCTCATACATCACAAACAATTATAACTGAATAGAAATGAAAAAGATGTCTTTACATTTGCATGAATTCCGTGGCCACGCAGAGGTGCCATTGTGTTGTGTTTGTTTGGGGAGATGGTGTGAAAAGCCACAGACACAGCCAGACTCGGCTCAGATAGGCCTGCAGATGTCTCGTACACAGAGGCCCGCTCTTGCACCTCAAAGCCCCCTCTCCAATTAACTCATTTACCCTCGGTGCAACCTGCTTGGCTAATTGGCTAATTGGCGCCTTAATGATGCGGCACATTGAATGCCCTGGTTTTGGTTCCACGGCAGAGCCTTTTTTGTCAAGCTGACAGAGTAGAGCCCCCAACTTGTGAGCACAGAAAGTTTGCCTGAATGTGTGTGTCTCTGCACATGACGGGATATGAATATTTGTGAGGAAAAGTTGGGCCTGAATTGCAGGGAAGTGTTAATTAGCCCTGTCGGCCATCTTGACGAGGCTTAATAGGACGCAGGACAGGGGCAGGCCATGTGAGGGATGGAGGTCTCGGAGTGGCCAAACAGACGGGGACCCAAAACGAGAGTGACTGATGAGGATGAGGGGCTAATGCACCGGCCCAGCGGGTCACCAGGGCTAATGAAGAGACTAGTGAAAGAGAGAAAGAGACAGAGAGACACCTCTATTTAATGTTCCATTACATTCTGCCTCAAACTTCATTCAAATGTCATTTTAAATTACTGAACTTTTCACTCTCTTTAAAAGGCGCAAAACCCTGGAGACCGCGTTTCATTCATACCACCAGCATATCATTTTTACATGATCCTGCACATGACATGAATTCATTCTTTGATAGCTAATTGTTTGATATTGGTGAATTCCCTGTGTGCCACAGTCCCTCAAACCAGTCTGTGAATCATCTGTCACAAATACAAAGCCATTACAATGACAGAACTCAGGAAGAGAAATAATATGTTCATCATTCAATTGCTGTATTATATTGAATTTCACCTCTGAGACTCCATCCACCAATATATCAACCAAAAACTGTATGAAGTCATAACACTGCTAGACCCTCCTCCTCTGCGTGGCCGTAGGCTGCGTTAGCAATGACGCTGAGTCTGTTTGGCACTAGGTAGGCGTTGGATCGGCCTGCCAAATTAATGTTAGCACTGCTGCTAGCCTTGTAGTTTGCTAGCTTAGTGATTGACTCTGCAAGATGCCTGATGGGGCTGAACAGTGTAATGGCCCATTGCTGGATGGGCGTCTTCCTTCAGCGACGCAGGGCTGTAGCATTAGTTCCATTGAGTGAGTAGACCATCTGCCTGGCATTAACCCCAGAACCCTCCTTCTCTTCACAGGCTGGACAATTTGCTTAATATGGCCTATGGCGTTAAGAGGTAATTAAACTTCACCGAATGCCAGATGTCCATGTTGACAAAATGATTTCTATCGTTTTTTTGATTCTTCATTTTCTGAAAAATCACTTACATTCCGTTCAGTTCAAGGTTTTTTCCGTCGCTTAAGTTTGATTGTTTTTACTTGATTCTGCTTGATTTCAAACCACCAACCACTCTAGTGCTTATAAAAAAAAATCCAGATTATCTTTCATATTTTCTAGTGTTGAGTATGCATTATTTGATTATGATGACTGCAGAATTTTGAGTTTTGTATCATGTTTGGTATTTTCTGTGTTTTATTATGTGTAGCCCTTGTATGGAGGCATGGTTTTATAGGATTCAGGGGCTCGATCCCAAACTCCGCTGAGCTCAGGATCTCCACAGGCATTCACCACTGTTTCAAACTTGCTTAAACCTCTAGGCACCATGTTTCAGTTAAGATCTATCCCCCACACAAATGATAGAGGTGTTACTGCAGTCGCAATCTGGCTGCTTGCTCTTTTTATTTCCATAGCAGTTTTAGACATATGGCTGGGGGAAGCAACTGAAAAGCTGTTAGAAACAACAAAAATGCTTCAGGGACCAGTGCTGGCCAGTGAGTCTCATTAAATGATTCATGCTATTTTAACATAAACTCCTACCTCTGCACCTTTAATGTTCTGTCCTATTTTTGGACGAGGAGGGTAAGAGTGAGGCGGAGGGGGGTGAGAGTTTACCTGGATCCCTGCAGGAAACGCTGTGTTTCACTGCAGGTAGTGCAACCTCTGAACACCTGGGCTTTGCTCATGTGCTGTTTGCTTTTGTGCCCTTGTGGAAGTGTAGTGAGAAAATGTCTTTTGTATATGTGAAAGAGCTTATGACACTGTGCTGCATATTTTTGCATCCTTTCAGGACTAAAATGGAAAAGGTATAATGGAAGGTGTCAAATTGTTGCAGTGCAATATTCTCTCTTTTTGGGTTGAAAAATGTAGCCTATTACATTGAAAAAAAAGTAATTTGCTGAATTCACTTCACTGGAATCCAAAGCCTAATGTACATTAACACAATTAATGTCTAAAGAACGGTGTCGATGTAGGTTAATATCTCTCATTCATGCAATAATTTTGAATGAAGTACATTTAGTTGATTTAATTTAAGCCCAGTGGTTTGCCACATATTCTCACTTACCTTTGAAAACTAACATTGGCTGCTACAAGAAAATACAGAAAGTCCCATGCGCCTGTTAGAGGGTTCAGCTAGCTTCACTGCTCTCTACCTGGCCAGATAATGTGTTCAGCATATCCAGACACTGCATTCGGAAAAGGAAGAAGGGAAAAAATAACAAATTACAAAGCCACAAGGTGAATCTGATGAACCCAGACAATGAAGCAAGATATGCAAACAAGGCAGAGAGCATCTGAAGCAACAGCAGCGAGACAAAAGCACGCCGATTATTTACTCAGAGTGCCATTAGCTGTCACACTGGCGAGGAGGGCCATGCGCACAAATCACACGCGCCCGTCTTACTCGAGAGGGAAGCAAGAGGTCGGATGGAGGGTGGGAGGGTGTGGGGGCTTTGTGCAACATGAAGCACGTGGTGGAAGGTAATTAACAAAGAAAGAAGTGAGCAGCGACGGGCGAAGGTGGACAGTATACAGCAGAGCGGGCTGGCTGCAGGTCAGCTGCTTGTTGCTATGCAACTCCTTTGTCCAACTGTTTTCCCTTCGGTCGGAACGAGGAACAGACCAAACCGGAGCGCACATGGCCTGTGCTCAAACAGACAAGAGCCATCTCTTTAAAAGTACACTGGCCGTCACACGCTCGCTCGCTCGCTCACTCACTCGCTCTCCCCGCAGATGACTGGCATCCAAATTACCATGCAGCCATTTTTCCCCCTCGCTTTTTCTCTTCCTCTCCTCGCAACCTTCTTCTCCAAGATGAGTAATGGTGCCGGATTCATTATTTACACAGAAACACGCCATAATTGAAGTTATGAGATGGTTGCTTGTCAGCTAACGTAAAGTGAGCCGATGTGCAATTATACTCCTCGTTTGCATAATGAGACACGGCCGACGCAGCACAAAAGATGGTGAGGAAGGGGGAGAGAGGGAGGGGGTGTGGGAGAGACAGACGTGCCGACTTTTGCCAGGACGCGGCAGCTAAAGCGCAGATGAAACGTCTGAGTAATTCTTGGCAAAACTAGAAGCAGGGAATCGGCCAGCCCTGTGGCCCGCGCAACGTTATCGATCACAGTCATACACTGCGGAGACACTGAGGGTGTGGGTGGAATACACTCTGTTCCCCACGCCAGAAGAGCTCCAAAGTACCTCTTCCATTTTCCACCCGCTGCTCACCGCTTCCCCCTCGATACGCAACCCATGCAAGCCCCTTCCATCCCCCCCACCCCAAGTGTATGTATGTATGTATGTATACGTATACATCCATACATACATACAGACTCACATTACCCTCTTGCTACCAACAACGGCTTCGCTAGAGCCGTCTCGTCTGCAGCAAAGCGGAAATCTCAATTAAAGCAGCCCCCAATAATGCCTATAGTCATTCCTGGAGAGGTGGCATATGAAATGAACCTTTTATCCAATTTACCTTTTATTTAAAGTGGAAATTTCCTTTAAGCGGAAAGGCAATTAACTGAAGTCAACTGAGCATTCAAATCTCTGTATCAAGAGAAAGAAAGGGAGGGGGGGTGAGAAAAAGGAAAGATTACAAGAAGAACGAAAGCAGATTTACTCAGTTGCATTCTAAATCTCCCATGAATTCGAGAGGTATTAATGTGACGAGTTCCTGCAATTTAGTTTCTCCAATAGATCCACTCAGGAAGACAGTGAAAGAAAGAAAGGAGCGCTGTGTCTCGGGCGCCAGCGCGAATGGCATTTTCATACAGCGCTCCCGCGGTCTACAGTACAGCCTTTTCAGACTGCACACAAAAAGCCACCAGGCGCTTTCCTTTCAGCACCAAACAGATATTGAACAGAAACTTGAAATCATCTTAAATCAAGAGCGATAGATTCAAAAGACGCTAACGCTGCAGAGAGACGGTCCCCGTCAGAGACAGCTCGCACGATTAGGATGAAGTGTAGGCGAGCTGGTGCAGCTTGTAGAGCTAATGTGATGTTCTAATGTGCCACTGATGTTCTGCAACTTCATGCGTGAAACTGGTGTGAAAAGCTAGGGTCACTCAATGATGTTTGCATCCACACTGCAAAGCCAAGTCCTCTAAAACATCTCTCTCTATCTCTCTCTCTTTCCCTCTCCTCTCCGCACCCCACTCTCTCTTTCTTGTCATCTTCAGGTTCTCTCCCATCACCATAGATAGCATGACCAGTCTAGTAGGGATGAATATTCCTGGACACACCGGCACGGGCTGGTGTATCTTTGTCTACAACCTGTCTCCAGACTCAGACGAAAGCGTCCTGTGGCAGCTCTTCGGTCCGTTTGGCGCTGTCAACAACGTCAAGGTGATCCGCGACTTCAACACCAACAAGTGCAAGGGGTTCGGTTTCGTCACCATGACAAACTACGACGAAGCGGCCATGGCCATCGCCAGTCTGAACGGGTACCGGCTGGGTGACCGTGTATTGCAGGTGTCCTTCAAGACCAACAAGACCCACAAGTCCTGAACTCCCTCCCCCACTCTTGTGTAGCCCCATAAAAAAACACCACTACTAACAAACACCCACCTCAGCCCACACAGCTAGCCTACTCCAAACAGGAACACAACCAACCAACAAACCAACTAAAGAGAACTGGATATGGCTTATAATATACCTTTGGACCTATAAGCCAATGTTGCCTAAGTATTACAGAAATTGAAAAATGGAAAATATTAATGATTTGGAAGACCTGTAAGTGGTACAGGCATTCTGTTGTATATCCTTTGCGTTCTTGTGGTTGTTTCTTTGTTTTCTCTTCTCTGTAAAACAGTAGCAAAACCAGTCCGCCCTTATTTCAAAGAAGAGAATGTCCTTCTTTAGATTGAACTCTCGGTCTTGATTCAGGTTTTACCTTTTGTTCTCTTTTGAAATCCGGATCCACTGTCGTTAGTATAACGCCTCCCTGGGAAGAGAACGGGAGGGGGCTCTTTTTAAAGAAAAAAAAAACAATCGGTGATCATTCATTCATTTGTTTTGGTGTATATTATTAAACCCCCCAATTAAATTGACAGGGATGACGCCATCCCTTTTCTCTAATGCAGAAGAAATTTCTAACATTGTTTTGTTTTGTACTGCAAACAGAACACATGTCTTTCCTCACGAGGGATCGGGAGACAGGGAGAGGGAAGGGATGGGTTAGCATTCCTGTTGACGAAAAAAAAAAACACACACACACACACTGTTGCCAAAGAGAAAATCTCTTTGCTTGAAAATGCGTTTAGAAAAAATGAAAAAATAAAGAGAAAGAAGATCTATTTTTATAAATAATGATTAAAATAATAATTATTGAAGAATTTTTACAAGAATCTGGATTTGAAAAAAAGAGAAAAATATTTTGACTGGCTAATTAGGGGTTGGGGGGAGGGGTCAGGTGCCACCTTGTCTTGTTCGTTCTGCCGTGGTACTTTTTAGGATCAAAGGTTGTTTGTTTTTCGGGGAGAACCAGATTGGCAACGGTTTTGTAGACGGATGGTTTTATCAAGAGATGCAAATTCAGGCAGGTAATTTTTCATAGCACGTAATTGTTCAACAGCGATACCCAATAGGAGAGGGATAGGGGTCTTCCCAGGCCTAATGCATCCTTGTAGTCAAGAGCCCAATGTAAGGCCACACATCGTCCACTCGTTTTCTTTCCATCATCAGTCTTTGGAATATCAGTAACGCATACACACATTTCTCCATTTAGAAAGCATAAGTTCCTTTCACTCTGATTTGGTGATATTGCATTTGAGATGTACTTCCTTTAGCGATCAACCGTAGGTGCTATATTACATGGTTCACATATCTTAAATATCCAAGTTTGTTGTTCTGTGTGTTCTTTAGAGAAAAAAGAAACTTCGGTGTTGGCATTAAATTGAGCTGCTGTTTTCATTTTGTTTCTTTTAATCGTTGGCCCCATCTGGTCCAGTCAACTCTGCTGAGAAAGCCAGATGAGCAAAATTTGGGCCTTGTAAGAATCACTTAACGAGTTTTCTTTGGCTTGCTGACATATAGGTTACTTGCTGAGTGTACAGCGTTTGTCAAAATTCAATGATAATTAGCTAGTTTTGTTAGTCTAGTATTTGTTTCCTCAAAGGATCTATTACAAATGTGTCTTACTTTGTTGTGTACAAATAGATGATATATAGTCTAAATTTGTTTTACAATATCTATATCTATGAGTTGTCACTGTTTTTTCGTTCAGGCTTGTCTTTTTTCATATGAAAACTTTATGAAGTGATGGTTCAGTTACTTAGAAAACTCGTGAGGAATCCTGTTTAATATGTTGTCATGTCGCTTGTGAAAAAAAAGAAAAATTGGATTCAACTTTTTTCTTTTTTCTTTTCTTTTCTTTTTTAAATTCTGTTTAACGCTGCGGCAAAAGAAACTGGACAAAAAAGCTTCTTGAAAATATGTATTTATTTATTTATTGATCGATTGATTGTTTCATTGATTAAATTATTTATTTATCTTGATTATTTATTTATTTGTTTGTTTGTTTGTTGTTATGTTGTCTGTGTTTTTGTGTGATTCTGGTACAGGGAGGGGGGTGTTTCTGAGCTAAAGGGAACAAACGACTAGGGGAGACGCTCTTCCATTAGTCCTGTGCACTGAGAAATTTTAGTACGTTTGTGCTTTGTACCAATATATCAAAATTACAATATAAAAAAGTTTAAAAGTCAAAAACGAAAAAAATGTCAAGAGGGTTGGTGAGGCTCTTCCCTTATTACTAGAAACAGTTACTCGCTATGCATAACCTAGTCGATAGTTAAATTTGCTATTGCTTTTTTCTTGTCTTGTTAAACATAAATCTTTAAATCTTTTTCAATAAAGTTTAGTCTTAATAGAATGTTATAACAGTTGTTCTGGTTCAATATAACCTGTGATAAGTTTGTGTAGTTTTAAAAGCCGCTTCCCGCCCTCCCTCCACACACTACCGTTGCTTTGTGATCCAACTTTATGCAAAAATGTGGGTCTGGAACATAATTTTCTCATGGATTTTTATGGCATCCAACATTTTAGGCTCTGCTGCCTCGATTTGATTATTATACTGTTTGTCCGTTGTTTTAGTAGAGGACTCATTGCATTGGACCTATCAGTGGAGAACTCAGTGTAACATTTTACCTTGATTTCCACGGATTCTACCATTTGCATACGACATCACAACTCCAAAAAAAACAAAGCATTGACGCTGATTGTACTGGTTGAAATAAAATAGCTATAGAAGATGAATATTTGATAGATGACACCCATTATATATTTTCTAAGATATAGTCTATTTTGAGAGGTAAATTTAGTGAATGGCTCTATGAGAGTAGGGAATCAGCTCATGTTGAGATAGAACTGCTGTGAATGTTGGAGATCTTTAACTGCTTAGCTACGCGCACTCATACGCACTCGTCCGCCTTTTTGGCTACACCTCCGCCATCGCTCCATCCTCTGCTCCGTCTGCTGGGCGGTAGCACCTCCCTCCTCGAACCCCACCACAGGTGGCAGTTTGAATTATGCAACGACCCCAGTAGAATGTTGTTCTGATGTACGAACTAATTTCCTACATCACTTCTCCTCTTCGCTCATGACATCACCCTCCGCGAGTCTGTGCATGACTGTGAGCGAGCGCTTTTCAGTGAGTGTGTGTGTGAGCGTATGTGTGTGCGTGTGTGTGTATGTGTGGGATGTGGGATGTGGGATGTGGGATATGGGGTGGGGGTGGGGGTGGGGTGGGGTGGGGTGTGTGGAACATGGGGCCATGCCTCCACGGTACGTGCCCAAATCGCTGTGGCTCACTTTCTCCCCTTGTAGCGCCTTATAGTGGCAGCCTGCCAATAGGAAACCAACAGCCAGTAGTGTAGGAGGGAAGGCCAAGTGAGGAACAAGGCTCTTGTCATTTTTCATTTTCTCCTGAAGATGTGTTTGTTTACTATCTGAGAAATCTATAAATCTTTAAAGACAAAAAAGATGAAAAAATGTTCACTGGACCAAGCTGGTCTCTCCTACTTATGTTATTACTTAACTATCAATTATTGATTATTGTTATTATGATTACTCTTATTCTTATTATCCTTATTCTTATTATTAATCAAATTACTGCGATGAATGACTTCATGTTATCCTTGCTAGTTTAGGTCATTTCTGAAACTGGAAACAAAATATGAAAAAATCTTGCTGTAAATGTTTTTTTCTTTTTCATAAACTGTTGTGTTTGAATTATTTGTACTTTTGAATGTTGGGACAATAAAATGAGGTGTTGAAAGCTGGGTGGTCTCATGGGCTGTTTTTACAGGGGACTGTAACTCTTCCTCGGCTCAGAGTGACTTATTTTTAATGGAGCGACTCGAAGATCTAGACCTTTTAGGTATTCATGGATGACTTCTTTTCCTACAACCCCAGAGGATCTAAATGTCACTTGAGCTACTTCTTTTGATATGAATTTGATGACTTATCAAAATGAGTATAAATGCCAAGGTCATTACTCTCTGTGTGGGTCAGAATCAAAGAAGGCACCGAAATGTCTACTGTATTATCACATTAATATGCTTCCCTTAGTCAATCATGCACGGCGGTCTGTTTGAGCGTGGAGATGCCAAGAGTGAGAGCATAGTGCCCCCTGCATTTCCAGTGGAGAATTATCTCAAACACTGCAGGCTCTCACTTTAACAAAACACATACAGCACAATGATTTATATATATTCATAGAGTAGGGCTTTGAGGTCTTAAGTCAGACCACTTTTTTCTTTTTTTAATCTTGAATATTTTTCATAGGTAAAGATACTTAATGGAATATGCGACACCGACTGTTAAAGCCTCTCTACAAAACCTTCAATGTTTGTTTTAATGCAGAGATTCTCCTTCGTAACAGTTCAGAGGCTCTCAGATGGATCTGATTCATGCAACTTTTACATACACTGCCATTAAAGCAAACAGGAGACTGAATTACCACGTAGAAATTCTGTAGTTCATGTACATACTGTATATGAATGGTATTATTTTTCTATGTAAAAACCGAGAAGGATAATGAAATGATATACAATATATACTTAGAAATGACATTATCTGAACACACATATAACACTTCTACAAAGAGAGAAAAGCCCTGTTTAATGTGGCCTTTTAGTGCATGTTGTAATGAACTAATCATTCTGTAAAAGGAGTAAAACAGAAGATATTAAATGTCAGGCCACATTTGATAATTTACCTTAATATTTTAGTATTATTGAAATAACACGAAAATAATTTCTCCAACTTGAGTGTATTTTCTATTGGGTTCTAGGCCTTAGCCGCAGCAGACTGAAATGCTAAGGACACTGGATTTAAGGATCTGGATAAAATGGGATGACCTGGTGCTCTATGAAACAGACACTGTGAGATACAGGGGTGATTGACCAGGTAGTGCTTTGTAAATAACATGAGCTAATGAGCCTGAAAGGGAACGTCTACAATCATAGGAAAACACAGTTCTCTCTGGCTGTTTACATTCAGAACCCTCTGCGACTTTTAATGTGGAAGAGTGAAAAAACAACTGTTGTTTGTACGTGGCTGAAGTTGAACTTGTCTAAGTTATTATTCACTGTGTGAATTACCACAGAAACTCATTTGTAACTGGAGTTGTTTTGTTTTGTAGCTAGCTGTCTCCTGAGTGTGGAGACATTTCCCCCTTAAGTGTTCAGAAACAGTCAGTATTACCCACCTATGGAACAGGAATAGAGCAATATCCTCATCTCACTTCGTGCTTTTCGACGTTTAGAGTTCACTTCTTTCACTCCAGATGCTTCTGTCATAAGAGAGAGAGAGAGAGAGAGAAAGTGAGAGAGAGAGAAGAAGTCTAGTATGCTGAATTGAGATTTACAGACACTCATTTACAGGCTTTGTAAACAAATTAGATCAGTTTTGACCACGCTGACAGATTGGAGAGCTAGCAAATAGTGAGAAAACATCTTCTGAATTTAATAAAATGTGTTTTTTGATTACAATCATGAATGTTGCCTTTAAAGTGAGTGTCAAAGACAGCCGTTTAACCAAATAAGAGAACAGAGATGTGTTTTGTACTGAACTGTATAGCAGAGTTGAGAGACGTTTTGCATGCAGATCTATAAACTGTGTTTCCACAATCAAGCAGGGGGAGTAGTCATTTGAATAAGCTGCTTAGCTGGAGGGGAAAAGAAGAATGATTTACAATCAGCATATCAACAGTTAGTGCCTTAAAATGTGCAGATTTATATAAGGCAGAGGACATTGTCTCTGTAGAGGACATTATAAAAGAGAACTTCTATTTTTCAGGAAATTAACATCACATTCATCATTATTTGACCGTGGGAGCAGGTGGGAACTCCTGCACGTAGCTATATAACACTGTGTTATTCAACTATTCTAGAGTGGTATGGTAAATAATGCAGTATGAATTCGGATGAATGTCCAGAACTTTCATTTGATACATAAGTTCTTTCAAGAGTCCTCCTTTGCACAGAAACCTTCAGGGACCAATGCTGCCTTTTCCATGGCATCACTCCAAAGCACCCTTAATGGCACCTTTACTTTTAAGTGTTCACTAATTCTGAACACCCCTGCAAAGATATGAAGTGTCATTAATATATTTAGCTGTAATGAAGGAGTAAATGATGGAGTGGTGTCTGAAGTGATGTGTTCAATGTGTGTGTGTGTGTGTGTGTGTTGGGGGTGAGGGAGAGGCTGAAGGACGAGAGGACGATGGGGGAGATCAGTGGTGTGATAAAGTCCTCCAGTCTGTCCGAGCCTCTCCACACTGTTAGAGACTTAATGAGGTGAGAGGCTCATAAAGGGAGAGATGTGACAACATGAGTCACTCAGCCCCCCCACCAACCTTTTTTAAAACTCCACTCCAACCAGCTGTCAGCTTCCCAAGACCACCCCCACGCTGAAAGGAGCAATAAGTCATTTTTATTACCCAAAGTAACACACAAGATTAATGAATTTATATATATATATATAATTGTATTATTAGTTTTTTTTATGTTAGGATATACTTTCAGGTGTCTGAATCTTTAGAGATAGTCAATTATTCATTATCTGTAAGCGCTTATCCAGTTCAGGGTTGCAGTGGGTCCAGAGCCTACCTGGAATCATTGGGCGCAAGGCAGGAACACACCCTGGAGGGCAACTTACACATTCACTCACACCCAGAGTTCTTGGAGGAAACCCACGCAGACATGGGGAGAACACCAAACTCCTCACAGACAGTCACCCGGAGCGGGACTCGAACCTACAACCTCCAGGACTCTGGAGCTGTGTGACTGCGACACGACCTGCTGCACCACTGTGCCGCCCTTAGTCAATGATTGGTTCTTTTAAAAGAAGTTATTCAATAAATGCCTAATATGAATAAATAATCAGAGTTCAGACAAAGCAGTTGTCAAATTGTTTGGGACAGGGCTCCACAGAACTGAAATAAAGAACTGCCATAAATATTTACATTATATTAATTCATTATATTTTAGTATACTTCATAAGACAATATTAGGTCCTTGAGTGTTTACCCCTTTAACTCCAGGCTTCTTTCTAAATTACTCAACAGAAATACAAATCACTTTGGATTACAATGTGAACACTGGCACACTTGCTTCAAAATGTAATTGTATGGTTCACACCCCTATGTCTATGGTCTATACAGTCCATAAAAGGCACTTCATTTAAACTCCTATTCCTTATAACCATTGTTTTAATGATATCATAAATAATGCATATACATATATTCACATTTGCTGCAGTTATTTACAATTATTCCACCCATTCCTGTTTGTTGAATTTATAAGAATTTTCTCAGTCTGATGAGGTACAATACAAGGCAACCAATAAAAACAGAACATTTACATAAGAGTCTGAAAGGCACAGTAACAAAAAGCCTGGTTAATAAAGTGACATCGTAAAAAATAACAATGACTGGTTATGATACAAACTACAAACAGAATTCAGAGGAAAAATAAAATGCAAACAGAGAATGCAAGATAAGGGCCATTTAAGACCAATTATTCAGTCAGTAAAGCATGAATATTGAAGTTAGACGGCCCATAATTATTTTAGCAAATGTTTATAGTATAAGGGGCATGCTGTTAGACATCTGAAAATGGTGTATGAATCTACACACAGCGTGGACATTCTGTGTGTATTTATTATATGTGCAATAATTCTGTACCAAAGTAGATTTCCTGAGTTTCTGATCCATTTTTAAGACTTTGGCGATTCCTCAAGTTCTTATCAATTTTCTGCTACATATGCGAGAGAGCATGCCAACTTTGTGACAGAACAGATTCCTACTACCTGAGTTTTTTAGTTATTTTATGTATGCGGAACATAAGCAGGCGATCTGTATGCCCAAGCTGAGAAAGACTTAAGAGTGGACCAACTGTGGCTCCGTATACTGTATATTTACATTTCCATGATTTCTCCACAGACTGCAGCAGGGAGAATCACTGCAGTACATTACTCTGCACCGATAAAAGCAGCAGAAAATGTGTGGAATAAACTGAAGTGATAAAATATGTGTGTAAAATACGGGAGATACTCTTTCAGCTGTTTTTTTTTAGGTTTCTTCACATAACTTATCTGCTCCTGCTGCCTTGTGGAGTTCAGTTCCAAATGAGTCTTAGTTTGGATTCCTAGTTCTACAAACAACTTTCATAATGTGAAATTTGGAAAACAAAAGTTTGTTTTCCACAGCTGTAGCTCTTATCCCAGCAGTTCTTACATATCTGTGTGAGGGCAGTTGGATTCTACAGGACAGAGGGTTTTGGAACCTGTTGTATATGATTCGTGCTGGTAATAGGGCCTATTCATATGGGGACTGAATTTGGTGGAGGAAACAAAAAAGGTACGTCAAGTTCTGAAAACAAACATGCGCATATTGATACCGTCTCTTTACTGACAGACCTGCTGTGCTGCGAGAAATGTTTAATCTGAGCCTGCTCAATTTTCTGCGTTGACAGATGGGTTGAAAGCTCACACTGAACATCCAGAACTCCGCTGCCACGTTTGCAATCCAAATAGAAGGTGCATCATCCTCATGACAGAGCACAAAATGTGAATGATGCTCATCACACTGACTATGAAAATGTAGAAGTTAAAGAAAATATATGGAGAACTACAGCAGAAACTTTGGGAAATGCTGGAGAGTACCGTTGACAGTATTTAGGGCTGTTTTATGTGAATCCTCATTATAAATCTTCAGATCTCATGTACAGCAGTGGAACTCCCCGTGTTGTTAATGTTTTATAGAATTATAGAAAGCGCCTTTTAGTTACAGTGCCTAGAAGAAAAAGAAATAATAAATTCACCGTCACTAATCGAGGAATCCCTTTCTTCTTTCTTTTCCATCTTCCTGTGCTTCCTCACTTCGTACTTTGTGTGAAAGTCCCACTGCGTGAGGAATTAGGATCTTTTTTTTCAAACGAAAATAAATAAATAAATCAGACCCAGTGTGAATATGCCCCAAGTTAGACTGTATTCTATACTGATAAGTCTATGACCTCGACGAAGAGCTAGGTGTGATTTCACCAGGTGAGACATGTTTGAGGATGTATTTACAGAAAAGATTAGAGTTTGTAAACAACATTATCCCTGCAGCTCCCCAGGGCTAAACTAAAGCAGCAAACTTTGGACCCCAGTCTCAGCTTCGGTATTCATCAACATCCAGGTAAGTAAAAAACTGTGTGTGTTTGATATTTTGCCAGACCATTCCTTTAAGAACAGCCGTGCAGAGCCACATCAGTGGCAGGAACACTGGGTTAAGAGCTGCTGTTCTATGGCATTCCTCCAAAGACTCCTTTCTAGCACTGCTGTTATTAAGAGTGAAGGTCCTCAAGAGTATGTTAATATCGCAATAGGTTTGTTAACACTGTAGCAAATTAAACTCTACAGGCCGTCTCCAGGAGCAAGGCTGGGTTCCGTTATACAGAAGATTTAACCCAGGCCACAAAACATCATGTAATATTAGCAGAATTAAATATCTGAAGCACAATTCCACCAATTTAGATTCGTCATACACTTTTACATATCTCAGTATCCCACGTCAGACGTACTATAACTTCAGAAAAAAACATATTTTATGTCAGTCATTACGAGCTTTAACGTCAACTTGTGAAATACCGAGAGTGATGTTATGCCTCCACAGTGAAAATATTTAAAAGTTATTTTTTTCTAAAGGCCAATCAATAAGAACTGGAACAGGTGACATTGTTGCTAACCTCACTGTCTGACATAGCTTGAAAATGTCAACAATGCCCATCATCAAAATCCAATGTTCCGATTTCTAAATGCCAGAAATGAGTTTGACTGTTGTTTTCCTTGGCTTCTTTCTCACAGAGGTGCCAGAAACAATTCTTTGAAGCAATGTCAAACAAGTACCACTTTTTTTTTTTTTTTTTTTTTTGCTAAAAGCCTGATTCAATTGTTACAATTAAAAATATATTCTTTAAGGAACCAAACATGGCCCTAGCAAAATATCTCTTCAAATACTCCATTATTTCTAATAGAGAATCTTTCATTTCATTTCATTGTCTGTAACCACTTTTCCAGGTCAGGGTCGCGGTGTGTCCGGAGCCCACCCAGACTCATTGGGCGCAAGGTGGGAACATACGCTTCAGCGGGCAACAGTCCTTCACAGGGCAACACACACACATACACATTCACTCACACACTCTGACACCCCTGAGTCACTAATCCACCATTGTGAGTGAGCAAGTGTGTGAAATTGTCCACAGGTGTGTGTTAGTGAGTGAGTGAGTGAGTGAGTGAGTGAGTGAAATTGTCCACCGGTGTGAGTGTGAGTGACTGAGCATATGTGTGAAATTGTCCACAGGTGTGTGTTAGTGAGTGAGTGAGTGAGTGAAATTGTCCACCGGTGTGAATGTGAGTTACTGAGCGAGTGTGTGAAAGTGTCCACAGGTGTGTGTTAGTGAGTGAGTGAGTGAGTGAGTGAAATTGTCCACCGGTGTGAGTGTGAGTGACTGAGCGAGTGTGTGAAAGTGTCCACAGGTGTGAGTGTGTTAGTGACTGAGTGAGTGTGTGAAAGTGTCCACAGGTGTGAGTGTGTTAGTGACTGAGTGAGTGTGTGAAAGTGTCCACAGGTGTGAGTGCGTTAGTGACTGAATGAGTGTGTGAAAGTGTCCACAGGTGTGAGTGCGTTAGTGACTGAATGAGTGTGTGAAAGTGTCCACAGGTGTGAGTGTGTTAGTGACTGAGTGAGTGTGTGAAATTGTCCACTGGTGTGAGTGTGAGTGACTGGGTGAGTGTGTGAAAGTGTCCACAGGTGTGAGTGTGTTAGTGACTGAGTGAGTGTGTGAAAGTGTCCACAGGTGTGAGTGTGTTAGTGAGTGAGTGAGTGTGTGAAATTGTCCACCGGTGTGAGTGTGAGTGACTGAGCGAGTGTGTGAAAGTGTCCACAGGTCTGAGTGTGTGAATGACTGAATGAGTGTGTGAAATTGTCCACAGGTGTGAGTGTGTGAGTGAGTGAGTGAGTGTGTGAAATTGTCCACAGGTGTGAGTGTGTGAGTGACTGAGCGAGTGTGTGAAATTGTCCACAGGTGTGAGTGACTGAGTGAGTAAGTGAGTGAGTGAGTGAGTGAGTGAGAGAGTGAAATTGTCCACAGGTGTGAGAGACTGAATGTGTTTGTGAATTTGTCCACAGGTGTGAGTGTGTTAGTGAGTGAATGAGTGAGTGAGTGAGTGAGTGATTGTGTGAAATTGTCCACAGGTGTGAGTGTGAGTGACTGAGTGAGTGTGTTTAATTGTCCACAGGTGTGAGTGTGAGTGACTGAGTGAGTGTGTTTAATTGTCCACAGGTGTGAGTGACTGAGTGAGTAAGTGAGTGAGTGAGTGAGTGAGTGAGTGAGAGAGTGAAATTGTCCACAGGTGTGAGAGACTGAATGTGTTTGTGAATTTGTCCACAGGTGTGAGTGTGTTAGTGAGTGAATGAGTGAGTGAGTGAGTGAGTGATTGTGTGAAATTGTCCACAGGTGTGAGTGTGAGTGACTGAGTGAGTGTGTTTAATTGTCCACAGGTGTGAGTGTGAGTGACTGAGTGAGTGTGTTTAATTGTCCACAGGTGTGAGTGACTGAGTGATTGTGTGAAATTGTCCACAGGTGTGAGTGACTGAGTGAGTGTGTGAAATTGTCCACAGGTGTGAGTGTGTGAGTGACTGAGTGAGTGTGTGAAATTGTCCACAGGTGTGAGTGTGTGAGTGACTGAATGAGTGTGTGAAGTTGTCCACAGGTGTGAGTGACTGAATGAGTGTGTGAAATTGTCCACAGGTGTGAGTGTGTGAGTGACTGAGTGAGTGTGTGAAATTGTCCACAGGTGTGAGTGTGTGAGTGACTGAATGAGTGTGTGAAGTTGTCCACAGTTGTGAGTGACTGGGTAAATGTGTAATGAACTCTACAGGGCTTGTTACTGCCTTGCGACCAATGATTCTGGGTAGACTCTGGACACTGTTTTTTAAACCTTAAAAGGTTCTTCCCACTTACACATCACTTTAACAAACATGGTTCTTTACGGAAGCAAAATGGTTATTCTACAGCCTTGCTCGAAGAACCCTTTGTAGCACCTTTATTTTTAAGAGTGTACCACAACACTGACCAGAATAAAGTGGTTTCAGAAGATGAATAAATAAATGAATTAACTTGATATGCACTGATACATGCAAATGATCTGCAATTTTCAATGCTCTCATTTCATTCAAACCAAGTATAAACCCACCTGAATGTGGTTAATGTGCCTCTAAAGCACTGTAAATGATAAAGTGTAGGATATGGGTGGGAAGTTAAAAAGGGGTCAAAAGCGATGAACGAAACTTCTGTGAATTAAACAAGGTGCTATTTTGTCCGCCCCACACTCTGCCCTGTCTGGCCCTGTACTGCTCTCTTTCTCTCTCTGTCAGTGCTGGGACACCCAGGAGCCAAGACCCGGGCCCAGTCAGGTCTGCTCGCGTGTGTGTGAACACAGATGGAGTGGATGTGCTCCGTTTGCCCTATTCTCCACCGCCAGCACAGCTCCTCCACTGGCACTCACTGTATACACACTCACTATCTCTCTCCCACACTCTCTCTCTCTCTTCTCTCTCACCCTCTATGTGTCACTTTTATTATGCTTTATCATAGACTTCTTTGCATCTTTCTCTTTGGCTGTCTGTTTCTCTCCTGCACACCAGTCCTATAAAAGACGAAGGAATTCAGATAAGTAATGGCAGTCACCTTTTAAATCCTTCAGTATCTACATTTTATATTCATCCACGTTTCCAGAGATGTGCCTATTTCTAAATGGAGATGCAAGCAACTAAATGTACACAACATTTTAAAATATATAAAATTATCATAGAAGATACAGTGTGTGTATAGCTAGAGAATGGTAAACAAGCCCACAACAAATAACAGCCATTTTTAGTTCTGCCAATCAAATCGATATCTACCAGATTTCTCTCTCTCTCTCTCTCTCTCTCTCTCTCTCTCTCTCACCAGGAATCTTCTTCAGGTTCTCCAAGATCAGATTTGAATATCTCTCCTCAGCACTTGCTGTTTTCCACCATCTGTCACAGATGACAGTGAAGTCTCCGAGCCAAAACTTCATTCAAAGGCCCCAGAATCCTCGCTCTGCATTCCAAATACACACAGACACACACACAAACACACACACACACACACAAACACACATGCTGGACCAACAGGCAGGTCTTCAGTCTTCTGTCACACAAAGCCAGTCACTACACTTTGTGAGCCCATTGGCAAAAATCGTCAGCCATAGACCTGCTTTTTTTTGTCATTGGCACGGTCTGTGCTACCCATTATACAAATAGTTCATCAACTCAAGAAACTTGGCCGCCAATCAGCTCCAGGCCAAACTGCTTCTTAGCAACACAGAAGTGGGCTCTGCTGCAGGGATTCAGGTTTGAATTCCAGCTGCCCCATGCGCTGTCTGAGAAAGTAATTGGCCACATTCTCATTAGAAAGGACGAGGGGGTCCCTATCTCCTTCATTAAGCTATGTTGCACATCTGCATGGTCATGTGGCAAAGTCGACTACTTAGTGGTCTCATCCAAGCTCAACATGCAACAAGCTGCTTGACAGTGTTCTATGGCTGGGATAAATTCGATTATCCATTTTGCACACATTGGAAGACAAATGGCATTTGTCAACTTAGGGAAGACAAACACTGTGCCATATGAGAAACAGCTGAGATGATCAAACTGGAATCAATAAGTAAATATCAAAGTCAGAACAACCAAATATAGGTTCTGAATTCAAAGCCACAGTAACATGTACTACATTAGACCTAACCAGGCCTGCTGAAGCATGCTTAATTGTAGAGGAAGAGTGTAATAGATGCCTCTGTAGCTTGGAGGACAATCAGAATCGCTGATGGAGTTCCTGAGCCTTGTTGAGTAAGTTCTTAAAAGATACTCATCCTGAAGGTGTAGAACGTCATATTATTTCAACAATGTCTTCTACTGAAGCAGATGTACAGAAGATCCTGTGGATTTGAACCCATGCCCGTTTACTCTCAAAATGTTCACATGCCCTTTTATTTGGCCTTTATAATTACTGTATACCCTAAAGCAACACTTCAGAGCATGTTTAAGTAAACTTTGGAAACAGACCTTGCTCCACCGGTGGGTAATATTGACTTATTTTTGCTGTTTCAGAAGACTTAAAGTGGAATTGATTCTAAAATCCTCTAACTACATGAAAGTAAACACAGACCCAAAGTGCTAAAAAACTAAACAACTCGAGTTACCAAAGACTTCCTGTGGTACTTCAAATAGTGAATAAAAACGTACAGACATTTTAAACTTCAGCCACAAACAGACAGTTGTTATTTTCCTCAAATATACCATCCATCCATCCATCCATTATCTGTAACCGCTTATCCAATTTAGGGTCGCGGGGGGTCCAGAGCCTACCTGGAATCATCGGGCGCAAGGCGGGAATACACCCTGGAGGGGATGCCAGTCCTTCACAGGGCAACAGACACACACACATTCACTCACACCTACAGACACTTTCGAGTCGCCAATCCACCTGCAACGTGTGTTTTTGGACTGTGGGAGGAAACCGGAGCACCCGGAGGAAACCCACGCGGACACGGGGAGAACACACCTCACAGACAGTCACCCGGAGCGGGAATCGAACCCACAACCTCCAGGCCCCTGGAGCTGTGTGACTGCGACACTACCTGCTGCCCCACCGTGCCGCCCTCAAATATACCACTTCCACTTAAATGATGCAGTTTATTGGAAAAGAGGCTCTACATTTTAGAAATTGTTTTAAATCATTCAATACTTTTGTTTCAGATGCTTAAACATCTAGATTTGAAACATTGTGCATGAATGATATGAGAGAATACACACACACACACACAAAGCACAAAGCAACAAACACACATAGCAATGTGCACACATACACCAACACACACAGACACACACCCACACACACAGTCCTGTGCTCTACTGGATTGTGGTTTTCATGCCTGTCAACACTGAGAGAGTACTATAAATGGGTAACCTGTTGGTGAGAACCAAATATGGCGTCAGCTGTCTAAATTTGCTGCAGGCAACAACATCCAAGTGCAACCCAGTGGTGATGATTAAATAAAGCATTGACCTTGAATCCCAGTTGTGCCACAGGTTGTATAAGCCTGGTGGTCATCAACAATGCAAGTAGCCTATTCTTATTGGAAAGGAAGACTCTGCATCCTCTTGCATCATCGTATTTATTTATTTTATTCATGTTGTTCCAACTCATTGTAATTTTACATGTGTTCTGCCTGCTCTCACTTCTCAAACTCGGAGTGCAGTCGATGACACTTGTTGATAAAACATAAATTTGGTTTTGTTTTACTCATTTGAACAGTGTTTAACCTCCTGAGCACTACTGCCTGTGCCGCTTTGGCAATTATGTTGTTTGCGTCCATTGTACACAGCACAGCTCTTTTGTGTGAATCTTGTGTTTTGTTGTCTTTCCTTGTTATCTGTGATTGTAGTTATTTCAGTCTGTTCTCTAGCACTTTGGGTTTTAGAAAAGCAAAACAATAGGTGTGAGGAAGCTAGCAAGCACTAGAAGTCACTGGTCAGTAATTATATTCATCCCAAAACTCTTTACCTTAGCCTCTTAATCTGAAGGTCTTCAGTAAGGTCACAACTAACTGTCAAGATTAAGCAACTCCCAACTAACAAAACCAAAGGTTTTATTGCACTAAATATGACTTTTATAACTATCAGAATTTTATAAAACCTATAACATGTTTTAATATCGGCAACATTCTTTTGTATACATGTATGTGCCATGATACATCGAATGAAAAAAAACACCCAAGTAGTAATAGTACTAGTAGTGAATGAAGTTGTGTTGTAGCATCAGTAGCAGTAGTAACAGTAAAATTTGTAGCAGGACTAGTACCAGTAGCAATATTTGCCAGTAGCAGTATTAGCAGAAGTAGTAACAGTAGCAGTAGTAGTTTGAGCAGTATTAGCAGTGGTAGTAATAGTATCAGTAGAATTAGTAGTAAAAGTGGTAGTAGTAGTATTAGCTGTAGAACTAGGAGTATTACTGGTAGTAGTAGTTGTAGTGGTAGTGGTAGTAGTAATAGTGGAAGTGGTAGTAGTAATAGTGTTAGTGGTAGTAGTAATGGTAGTAGTAATAGTGTTAGTATTACTAATAGTGAATGTGGTAGTAGCAGTAATGGTAGTATTTGTAGTACTAAGAGTGAATGTGGTAGTAAGAGTAGTAGTAGGAGTAGTAGTAGTAGTAGTAGTAGTGGGAGTAGTAGGAGTAGTAGCAGCAGCAGTAATAGTAGTAACTGTAGTACTAAGAGTGAATGTGGTAGTAGAAGATTTAGTAGCAGGAGTATTTGCACATAATAGTAGAAGTAGTAGAAGCAGTAGTAACAGCAGAAGTATTAACCTAACCATAACCCAATATAAAACATAATAAACACAAATAACTTACTAGGTTAATAAATATATTAGCTATTGTTGTTATACTTTTACATTTTCTGTGTTTTGCATTTTAATATATATTTCTATATATATATATTTTAATCCCAGACAATGGCTGTCAAAATACAGGCAAATTTACTAATTAAAAAACCTATCCACTCTGCTGCACAGGCAGATTTATCCATCTGCAGAGAAGTAGGCTATAAAGAGTGAGAAGATATTTATTTTCTTTGGATTTTAATGGAGTTTAGACTGGAATCCACACATCAAAACACACAGGTTACTGCAGACTTCACACTTTTACATATAAACACACAGATGTGTAAACAGACGCACACAAACCTCACATACAGAGTGCATATCTCTCTCTATCTCTCTCTCTCTCACACACACACACATAAACCTTTCCCATTCAAACAGCAGGCCAGTTGGGAGTGGACAGGCACACTCTCTCTGGTGAGAGTTCTGTTTTCTCTGCTGTCATGGCTGTCTGTCCGGTACGCATCACTTCCTTTCTGGGTCAACACCAACTCACCTCACGTTCACCTCTTATCAAACACACACACACACACACACACACACACACATGTACACTCTCTCTCTTTCTCTCTCTCTCTCTCTGTGTGTCTCTGTCTTTCTCTCTGTCTTTCTCTCTCTCTCTTTCTCGCTCTCAAATACACCCTCACATTCCCACCTAAGCAGTTTGTCAGTTGGACTGCTTCTTTCAGAAGTACTTTCAATATCTGAACCCCTTAAATAGTCACTGCATACAGCAGTGTTTTAATCTTATAGAGCTCAAGCATCCCTCATCATTCACTACGTGTGGAAATATCCCTTCTCAGTACCAGGACGTTCCTGTTTTCCACATAAAAAAAAAGCAAACTATAGCTGAGAACACAACAGTATGAATGGTGTTTGTTTCTGCTTTGTGAAAAAGCAATTTACCTTTTTGTAATAAACATTTTATTTTATATATTTTCTCTCCTTGATATTAGTAGCATAAAATGCGGATTATCATCTCTTTGGGGCAAAATGCACACACACCCGCAATAGAGGATGCAACTTGCAGCTGGGTGCCGAATTCCGCACAACACTGCTAATGAACCCTCCAATGCAGTAGTTCTAAAGTTAATGCTGTTGTGTTCTAATTTTTGTAGGTCTGTTCTTACATTTGTAGTTCTTTTCTTGTGTTTGTTTTTTAGTTCTGTTCTCATGTTCATAGTCCTGTTTGTAGTCGTTTTTTAGTTCTGTTCTCGTGTTCATAGTCCTGTTTGTAGTCCTGTTTTTTAGTTCTGTTCTCGTGTTCATAGTCCTGTTTGTAGTCGTTTTTTAGTTCTGTTCTCGTGTTCATAGTCCTGTTTGTAGTCCTGTTTTTTAGTTCTGTTCTCGTGTTCATAGTCCTGTTTGTAGTCCTGTTTTTTAGTTCTGTGCTCATGTTCATAGTCCTGTTTGTAGTCGTTTTTTAGTTCTGTTCTCATGTTCATAGTCCTGTTTGTAGTCCTGTTTTTTAGTTCTGTGCTCATGTTCATAGTCCTGTTTGTAGTCGTTTTTTAGTTCTGTTCTCGTGTTCATAGTCCTGTTTGTAGTCCTGTTTTTTAGTTCTGTTCTCATGTTCATAGTCCAGTTTGTAGTCATTTTTTAGTTCTGTTCTCGTGTTTATAGTCCAGTTTGTAGTCCTGTTTTTTAGTTCTGTGCTCATGTTCATAGTCCTGTTTGTAGTCGTTTTTTAGTTCTGTTCTCGTGTTCATAGTCCTGTTTGTAGTCCTGTTTTTGAGTTCTGTTCTCATGTTCATAGTCCAGTTTGTAGTCATTTTTTAGTTCTGTTCTCGTGTTTATAGTCCAGTTTGTAGTCCTGTTTTTTAGTTCCGTTCTCATGTTCATAGTCCTGTTTGTAGTCGTTTTTTAGTTCTGTTCTCGTGTTCATAGTCCTGTTTGTAGTCGTTTTTTAGTTCTGTTCTCATGTTCATAGTCCTGTTTGTAGTCGTTTTTTAGTTCTGTTCTCATGTTCATAGTCCTGTTTGTAGTCGTTTTTTAGTTCTGTTCTCGTGTTCATAGTCCTGTTTGTAGTCGTTTTTTAGTTCTGTTCTCGTGTTCATAGTCCTGTTTGTAGTCGTTTTTTAGTTTTGTTCTCGTGTTCATAGTCCTGTTTGTAGTCGTTTTTTAGTTCTGTTCTCGTGTTCATAGTCCTGTTTGTAGTCGTTTTTTAGTTCTGTTCTCGTGTTCATAGTCCTGTTTGTAGTCGTTTTTTAGTTTTGTTCTCATGTTCATAGTCCTGTTTGTAATCGTTTTTTAGTTCTGTTCTCGTGTTCATAGTCCTGTTTGTAGTCCTGTTTTTTAGTTCTGTTCTCGTGTTCATAGTCCTGTTTGTAGTCGTTTTTTAGTTCTGTTCTCGTGTTCATAGTCCTGATTGTAGACGTTTTTTAGTTCTGTTCTCGTGTTCATAGTCCTGTTTGTAGTCCTGTTTTTTAGTTCTGTTCTCGTGTTCATAGTCCTGTTTGTAGTCCTGTTTTTTAGTTCTGTTCTCGTGTTCATAGTCCTGTTTGTAGTCGTTTTTTAGTTCTGTTCTCGTGTTCATAGTTCTATTTGTAGTCGTTTTTTAGTTCTGTTCTCATGTTCATAGTCCTGTTTGTAGTCCTGTTTTTTAGTTCTGTTCTCATGTTCATAGTCCTGTTTGTAGTCCTGTTTTTTAGTTCTGTTCTCGTGTTCATAGTCCTGTTTGTAGTCATTTTTTAGTTCTGTGCTCATGTTCATAGTCCTGTTTGTAGTCCTGTTTTTAGTTCTGTTCTCATGTTCATAGTCCTGTTTGTAGTCCTGTTTTTTAGTTCTGTTCTCATGTTCATAGTCCTGTTTGTAGTCCTGTTTTTTAGTTCTGTTCTCGTGTTCATAGCCCTGTTTGTAGTCGTTTTTTAGTTCTGTTCTCATGTTCATAGTCCTGTTTGTAGTCCTGTTTTTTAGTTCTGTACTTGTGTTCATAGTCCTGTTTGTAGTCGTTTTTTAGTTCTGTTCTCATGTTCATAGTCCAGTTTGTAGTCCTGTTTTTTAGTTCTGTTCTTGTGTTCATAGTCCTGTTTGTAGTCGTTTTTTAGTTCTGTTCTCATGTTCATAGTCCTGTTTGTAGTCGTTTTTTAGTTCTGTTCTCGTGTTCATAGTCCTGTTTGTAGTCGTTTTTTAGTTCTGTTCTCGTGTTTATAGTCCTGTTTGTAGTCGTTTTTTAGTTCTGTTCTCGTGTTCATAGTCCTGTTTGTAGTCGTTTTTTAGTTCTGTTCTCGTGTTCATAGTCCTGTTTGTAGTCGTTTTTTAGTTCTGTTCTCGTGTTCATAGTCCTATTTATATCCTGTTTTTTAGTTCTGTTCTCATGTTCATAGTCCTGTTTGTAGTCGTTTTTTAGTTCTGTTCTCGTGTTCATAGTCCTGTTTGTAGTCGTTTTTTAGTTTTGTTCTCATGTTCATAGTCCTGTTTGTAGTCGTTTTTTAGTTCTGTTCTCGTGTTCATAGTCCTGTTTGTAGTCCTGTTTTTTAGTTCTGTTCTCGTGTTCATAGTCCTGTTTGTAGTCGTTTTTTAGTTCTGTTCTCGTGTTCATAGTCCTGATTGTAGACGTTTTTTAGTTCTGTTCTCGTGTTCATAGTCCTGTTTGTAGTCCTGTTTTTTAGTTCTGTTCTCGTGTTCATAGTCCTGTTTGTAGTCCTGTTTTTTAGTTCTGTTCTCGTGTTCATAGTCCTGTTTGTAGTCGTTTTTTAGTTCTGTTCTCGTGTTCATAGTTCTATTTGTAGTCGTTTTTTAGTTCTGTTCTCATGTTCATAGTCCTGTTTGTAGTCGTTTTTTAGTTCTGTTCTCGTGTTCATAGTTCTGTTTGTAGTCCTGTTTTTTAGTTCTGTTCTCGTGTTCATAGTCCTGTTTGTAGTCATTTTTTAGTTCTGTGCTCATGTTCATAGTCCTGTTTGTAGTCCTGTTTTTAGTTCTGTTCTCATGTTCATAGTCCTGTTTGTAGTCCTGTTTTTTAGTTCTGTTCTCATGTTCATAGTCCTGTTTGTAGTCCTGTTTTTTAGTTCTGTTCTCGTGTTCATAGCCCTGTTTGTAGTCGTTTTTTAGTTCTGTTCTCATGTTCATAGTCCTGTTTGTAGTCCTGTTTTTTAGTTCTGTACTTGTGTTCATAGTCCTGTTTGTAGTCGTTTTTTAGTTCTGTTCTCATGTTCATAGTCCAGTTTGTAGTCCTGTTTTTTAGTTCTGTTCTTGTGTTCATAGTCCTGTTTGTAGTCGTTTTTTAGTTCTGTTCTCATGTTCATAGTCCTGTTTGTAGTCGTTTTTTAGTTCTGTTCTCGTGTTCATAGTCCTGTTTGTAGTCGTTTTTTAGTTCTGTTCTCGTGTTTATAGTCCTGTTTGTAGTCGTTTTTTAGTTCTGTTCTCGTGTTCATAGTCCTGTTTGTAGTCGTTTTTTAGTTCTGTTCTCGTGTTCATAGTCCTGTTTGTAGTCGTTTTTTAGTTCTGTTCTCGTGTTCATAGTCCTATTTATATCCTGTTTTTTAGTTCTGTTCTCATGTTCATAGTCCTGTTTGTAGTCGTTTTTTAGTTCTGTTCTCGTGTTCATAGTCCTGTTTGTAGTCGTTTTTTAGTTCTGTTCTCGTGTTCATAGTCCTGTTTGTAGTCCTGTTTTTTAGTTCTGTTCTCATGTTCATAGTCCTGTTTATAGTCATTTTTTAGTTCTGTTCTCGTGTTCATAGTCCTGTTTGTAGTCGTTTTTTAGTTCTGTGCTCATGTTCATAGTCCTGTTTGTAGTCCTGTTTTTTAGTTCTGTTCTCATGTTCATAGTCCTGTTTGTAGTCGTTTTTTAGTTCTGTGCTCATGTTCATAGTCCTGTTTGTAGTCCTGTTTTTTAGTTCTGTTCTCATGTCCATAGTCCTGTTTGTAATCGTTTTTTAGTTCTGTGCTCATGTTCATAGTCCTGTTTGTAGTCCTGTTTTTTAGTTCTGTTCTCATGTTCATAGTCCTGTTTGTAGTCGTTTTTTAGTTCTGTTCTCATGTTCATAGTCCTGTTTGTAGTCCTGTTTTTTAGTTCTGTTCTCATGTTCATAGTCCTGTTTGTAGTCCTGTTTTTTAGTTCTGTTCTCATGTTCATAGTCCTGTTTGTAGTCCTGTTTTTTAGTTCTGTTCTTGTGTTCATAGTCCTATTTGTAGTCCTCTTTTTTAGTTCTGTTCTCGTGTTCATAGTCCTGTTTGTAGTCCTGTTTTTTAGTTCTGTTCTCATGTTCATAGTCCTATTTGTAGTCCTCTTTTTTAGTTCTGTTCTCGTGTTCATAGTCCTGTTTGTAGTCCTGTTTTTTAGTTCTGTTCTCATGTTCATAGTCCTGTTTGTAGTCGTTTTTTAGTTCTGTTCTCGTATTCATAGTCCTGTTTGTAGTCGTTTTTTAGTTCTGTTCTCGTGTTCATAATCCTGTTTGTAGTCGTTTTTAGTTCTGTTCTCGTGTTCATAGTCCTGTTTGTAGTCGTTTTTTAGTTCTGTTCTCGTGTTCATAGTCCTGTTTGTAGTCGTTTTTTAGTTCTGTTCTTGTGTTCATAGTCCTGTTTGTAGTCGTTTTTTAGTTCTGTTCTCGTGTTCATAGTCCTGTTTGTAGTCGTTTTTTAGTTCTGTTCTTCTGTTCATAGTCCTGTTTGTAATCGTTTTTTAGTTCTGTTCTCATGTTCATAGTCCTGTTTGTAGTCCTGTTTTTTAGTTCTGTTCTCGTGTTCATAGTCCTGTTTGTAGTCCTGTTTTTTAGTTCTGTTCTCATGTTCATAGTCCTGTTTGTAGTCCTGTTTTTTAGTTCTGTTCTCGTGTTCATAGTCCTGTTTGTAGTCCTGTTTTTTAGTTCTGTTCTCATGTTCATAGTCCTGTTTGTAGTCGTTTTTTAGTTCTGTTCTCATTTTCATAGTCCTGTTTGTAGTCCTGTTTTTTAGTTCTGTTCTCATGTTCATAGTCCTGTTTGTAGTCGTTTTTTAGTTCTGTTCTTGTGTTCATAGTCCTATTTGTATCCTGTTTTTTAGTTCTGTTCTCGTGTTCATAGTCCTGTTTGTAGTCGTTTTTTAGTTCTGTTCTCTTGTTCATAGTCCTGTTTGTAGTTCTGTTTTTTAGTTCTGTTCTCATGTTCATAGTCCTGTTTGTAGTCCTGTTTTTTAGTTCTGTTCTCATGTTCATAGTCCTGTTTATAGTCATTTTTTAGTTCTGTGCTCATGTTCATAGTCCTGTTTGTAGTCATTTTTTAGTTCTGTTCTCGTGTTCATAGTCCTGTTTGTAGTCATTTTTTAGTTCTGTGCTCGTGTTCATAGTCCAGTTTATAGTCATTTTTTAGTTCTGTTCTCATGTTCATAGTCCTGTTTGTAGTCCTGTTTTTAGTTCTGTTCTCATGTTCATAGTCCTGTTTGTAGTCATTTTTTAGTTCTGTTTTCGTGTTCATAGTCCTGTTTATAGTCGTTTTTTAGTTCTGTTCTCATGTTCATAGTCCTGTTTGTAGTCCTGTTTTTTAGTTCTGTTTTCGTGTTCATAGTCCTGTTTGTAGTCATTTTTTAGTTCTGTTCTCGTGTTCATAGTCCTGTTTGTAGTCATTTTTTAGTTCTGTGCTTATGTTCATAGTCCTGTTTGTAGTCCTGTTTTTTCTCGCTTTTGTTGTCCAGTTCTCACTTTTGCAGTTTCGATCTTGCTTTTATAGTTCTGTTCTTGCATTTGCAGTTCTGTTTACATGTTTGAGGTTCTGTTCTCCCTTTTCTAGATCAGATGTAACGTTTGTAGTTCTGTTCTCGTGTTAGTAGTTCTGTTCTCACATTTGTAGTCCTTTTCTTGTGTTTGTACTTCTGTTCTAATATTTCTGTCTGTTCTTGAATTTTTAGTTTGTTTCACACGTTCGTAGTTCTCTCCCCATTTTTGTATTGCATTTGTGCTCCACCTTAATGCTGCAGTGTTCACAGGTTTTGTTTGCTTTGTAAATGTTGTTGTGATATGGCTCAGTGGGCCACTGTACCTAGGACCCATATAAAAGTAGACTTCTCTGAATAGCAGACTATTCAGACAGCTATATTTTTAACTTGATAAGGGGATGTTAACATTAGCACTTAACTGTGTATGTGTGAATTCCTCATGTTATTTGGATTTGGTAGTCTTTCACTGCAGAGTTATACACTGATTGGTCTCAGACACCATGCACAACAAGGTGAGGTTGGAAATGTTGCCTTGCTCAAATTCAGTGGTTATTACATTCACTCTGCTGTGCTGGGGCACTGTTTCTCCAAGCAGTATGGAAATTAATGTACCTGAAATGTGATTCTTCTGTTTTCACCACTACTGCAAAATAGGTAGAGCTCAGTGCCTGCATTTGAGCTAAATCCACTGCACGTTCAGCCACAATGGGATTCTCTCTGGATTACTCTTATTCCATTGGTGGGTGGTGTTCTGAAGTGGAGCCATTTTAAATGATCAGGCCAGTGGTGCGATATGAACGAGCCACTCGTGCTGATAAAGCATGCAAGAGAGAGAGTGGTGGTATGAGGCAATGGCCAGGCCCTTGTCCAGATCCATGGGCCGGCAGACTGCAGACTGCAGTGCTTTTAAAGCTCTCCTGGCCAAGGTTGGGTGAAGAGGGCCATGGCTGTGAACTGTTCAGCTAATGCAGTATTTACAATCAGCCCTCGTTACCTTTCCACAAGAGCGGTCCTCCTCAGCCACTCAGCGCACGGGTCAATTATAATCAAATTGAACAAGCGGCTTAAGAGAGAGTTCAGATGTTGACCCCTCTGGAAGCACTGCACTGAATCCTGAAAGGGGCTGAGAACGGACCACCACACACATTCTAGGAGACTTGACCAAACCGAAGCCTTTTTCCCTGAAGTCTGCTCATAACACATGAGCTGGCAATACTGCTGGAGGCTGAATATCAGATACATTGTAAGGGTCTGTGGGCGCCTGGAGATACAACATTTCTTCTAAATTGAAGGGCATTAATAAGGAATCTGCCCCTGTTTGCGTCAGTAACAGTTTCTAATCTTCTGGGGAATAGTTTTACTAGATCTGGATACATTCATGTGAGGATTTGATGGCATTCTGCTACAATAACATTAGTGAGGTCAAGTGTCAATGTTGGAAAATCAGTTTTGGATCACTTATCATCATTGTCCGAATAAAAACAAGCATCTACAAAGTAGTATATTCACAGGAGAAGAAAAAAAAACTTGTATTTCAGTGTGCACATCCACTGCTGCACAGCTCAAAGCCGGGGGGCATGTGTTCCCTGTTGCCAATGGGTGGCACTGAGAACTGTGAACTTAAAGCAACGTGAGGTAAGATTAAGTTTTATTTTTAGCTCTTTTCTGGTTGGGGTTTTTTTTTGGAGGGGTGGGGGGTGGGGGGTATTATTTTTGCTTCTGGGCTACCCCTACAGTTGCAGAGTTTAATTTACATTTACAGCATTGTTCTGAAATCAAGGGGAAGAGGGATGGAGATGGTTTCATGCCAGACTTCAGAATTTACATCTGCAGGGCCAGTAGAGTAGACAGAGCAGACAGCAGGCTCCATTCTCCATATTAGATGTCAGTTAAATATTACAGTGATTTTGAAGCTTTAATTTTATAGTAAAAATACTACCTAGTGTTGCTTTACACTCAAGTGTGTCTGCTCCAGAACATCGCATTTCTCAGGAGATTACATAAACACAGAGTGTGCAGAGTTGAACATAAAGACACTAAGGATAAGTGGCGAGTACAAATGGATTGATATACAGTGTACATACAGTACATAGTGTACATAGCTCCGAAAAGTACACTCCCCATATTTTGTAGCCTTATTTAAACATGAAATCAGTGTTTCATTACAATGTTATTAAACTGTTGGCCTGTATCAATGGAAATGTAATAAATAAGGACAGTGTGGTGAGTACTGCAGCATGAGGCATGAGGAGTTTAGACACTTCTACATCCTACACCAAGATCTTTTATTACAAAAGCAATACAATTTCCATTATATTGACTCTTTATGGATTTATGGATTACGGATTTAAGAACATTGACTTATTTAAATAACAACAAAACTATAATATAAACTATGAAGATTTTTCTGCACTACAGTTTTTTTACTTGTTTAATATTCCTTCTTTGCTGTCGTTTAGCAGGTATAGCTTCCCTTTTATTTCACTCTGGGCTGCCACAATTTGCTTAGCAACAAAGTGACCCCTCTGCTGAATCATGGGGAATTGCGGGCAGCGTGAGATTGGGGGCCGAGTCTGAATTGACACGCCTGGGGTTTTTTCTTTTCTTTTCTGAGCACCGCCACTAAAAGAAAACGCTTCCTTTGCATTCAGAGAGGCATGGGGCGGCTGGGCTGCGAGCGCTGCGTTATCGAGCTGCTATCTGATTCACTGACCTTCACTCCTGCTCATGCCTTGCAAATGTAATCAAGCACCGCTCCTCTTTCCTCCACTTCTCTCCTCTCTCCCTCTCTCTCTCTCTCTCTCTCTCTCTCTCTCTCTCTCCACACACACACACACACACACACAAACACACACACTCACAAACACATATGCACACACAAACACATACAGCCAGGAGAGATATATCGCCTCACTCTCTAAAATATACAGCAGGCCACTTCATAAGATACTCAGAGAGAGAGAGAGAGAGAGAAAGAGAGTGCACAGGGGAGAGTGCCGCCACAAAGAAGTGTGAGCTCCCAGAAAGCATTGGAACGTGACTTCTTTTCCTGTTCTCTTCTTCTTTTTCTCTCTATACTTTGTTTCCTCTTGCAAGGAAGGAAGGCTACCTTGGTATTCCTGTAGAAGGCAGGCATTTGGATCATTTGGAGGCAGTTCACACAGGCACAGTATCCCCCTGTTTTTACACCATACCCACACCCCCACACCCCCCCAACCCCCAGCCCCCGCACACACACACACACACACACACACACACACACAACCCTTCCCTCACAACCGGCAGGTGGAATTCTGTATGCATGGCTAGGCCTCTTGGCTGCAGCGGCAGTTGCTAGGCGACAGAAGAGGGGAGCTGACATTAGGAAAAGCAAATTGACCACAGGAGGGCTAATCTAGCATGAAACAGCAGCTGGCCGGCCACTCTCCATCACTGGGCCAGAGTGGGACCAGGCCTGGTCGCCTGTCAGGAGGGGACAGCGCTCCCCACTCCCCCCCCAACATGCTAGCAGGCCCTGCAGGAGACCACCAGAAGGGCCCCAGCAGGACCACCTCATCAGGAGTCATACTGAGCCTTACGCTCTGCTCAACATCCACACTTAGAACATCCAAGGCCTGTCCCAGTGTCCACACGTCCAATTAGTATTTTGGCTTAAGCGTACATTAATGTGATATATTTCCTAATGTGTTTAAGGGCTCATTAAGACTGAGAGTGAGTCTTGTGGTATGTTTGTGGGACATGTTAATGTAGTTCCCTGAAGTTTCTAAAGCATCATGTAAGACACCCAACACATCACCAAATGTGTGAAGATTAGCTCAGGGGCAGGGTTAACAATAACCGAGCCAGACAATGATAATGCTAACTTCAGCAACCCACCTGTGGGATTTTTCTGGCTGTTCTGGACTTGGCACATATAAATTAGACAAGCTATTAAAAGATGTTCTAGTTGCACTTTAAGGGTTGGCAATAAATGGACAATAATATGGTTATATGATGGTAACCAGCTGTGTTTACCCTTAAATTAAAAACGACTTTCTAGTTACTAAAATATTATTCAGTAATTGCACATTATAGATATATCAGACATGTTGTAATATTAGTGATATTACTACAAGCACAGTGCAGTGGTTCTGCTGAAACGATGTAGCATTAGTGTAAAATACTTAGTTGTTTCTGTCTTAATATGGTCAGGTGGAACATAACGTACAGACAGTAATTACAGTGGAAACACTTTGGAAATACACAGAATAATGTGGGGAATTGCTGTAGTGTGTTGGTTGGTGAAGTGGGGAAATCCATTGACTTCTACAAAGAAGACTAGGGTGTGAGATGCAGTGATTCTGAACAGGTCAAAAACAAACTATTAGACTATAGACAACTAGGCAACTGTCATTTATATTATAGGTAATGCTAGTCACTAACATTTTATTATATTATCATTACACATGTAATACCCATCTGATTAAAGTGCCAGCATTTGTATTTGCAGTTTCTTGTTCTCACCAAACTGATCCCACCCACTGTAAATCTAAATGCAATTAAGTGATTTTTCTGTCACTTCCTAATTACAGACAGCTTTCAAATGTGTAAGCTCCTACAAAAGCTTCCCTGGGTGTTTTTCCCTTCATCACACAGAGAAAATACTTCTGATTAGACAACATTCCACTGGCTATTTCAAGATGTTATCCCTTTTATCTCTAGCCAAAAATTCACTATGAAATGTGAGAACTGCCAAAGCACTAAGAGAATTTAAATACAACAGTCACAACGATTCTGTTAAATAAGAATGGACTAATATTACAGGGATGATTTTTAAACTCCTGAAAACCATTAGGTCTTCTCTGAAGACATAGAAGACCCTGAGGCTTTCCCTCTGGCTCAATTACACAGCAGAAAACCCACATCCAAACTCACACATACAGAATAAACATAAATAAACATGAATTGAAATGAATGCCACGTCCCACATTTTTGTAGAACTTTTTAAATGTGTTTTGCTAATGAAAAGCCTGAGCTCTCACTTTATCATCCAGCATTCTCAAATTCAGAGATGGATTACTTCCATAAAGTACTTCCTTAATGAACTGGCCAGTTTCAGTGGAGGTAGTGCGCACACATTGGGAAATGCCAAATAAAATGTATATGTAATGCTCAGATGATGCATTAGAGTTCATTAAAAGGCGCATCTCAGAATGGCCATTGCACCAAGCTCAACCAACAGTTAGCAACAAAAATGTAGGACCTGTCACTGCTGCCTTAAAACATGAAGGTTTTTGTGAAGGCTATGCTAACCAATTGTCACTTTTATTTAGAATAAAATATTTATGTCTGCAGTGATCCAGTTGTTAGACTGTGAAGAATACTACATGTCAAGACGTTTGTACGCTTTGTATAATTAATGAATTAATCTACTTTAAGGTACACCCACTGTGGACACAGATGGTCAATGACGTACTATTCATTTCAGAGGAAAAACTGAGTGATTGTGTTGATAAATCTTTGGCCACACTCTCTATAATGTACTATATTGATAATGTATTTATTCACAGTACATTGTGTTTACTTCTCGGTTCCTGGATGAAAACTTGGCCTTGTCCTGATTGGGTGTGGGCTGCTCTTGTCGTGAGAAGTTAGTCTGGGTGACAGACTGACATAACAGCTTGTGTCATTGGGCAGTGGAGGCTGGCTGAGCATTGATGTGTGATAGTGTTTGGTCTAGGTTTGTTGTGTCTAACTGTTGAGAGCGCAGCAGTGCCCAGTGCTACTGACTGATGGCTGATGTCAGGAACACCTTAATGATGCTGAAGGCATCTGTCTGGCAGACTGGTGTCTGGTGACCAGACGGGCACTTTAGGGTAGGCCGGGTGGAGGGTGGAGGTTAGGGGGTGGAGGGATGATAGAGGGTCGAGAGCTGAATAGGCCTGGGAGAAAAGAGAGACATGAATCTGAGTGACTTAGAGAGGTTAAGCCAAGGACAAACAGCGCTTAAAATCAACTCAAGTGTTGCAAGCTGCAGGGCAGACTGCAAATGATACAGATTTGGTCCCAAAAAAGTGGTAGCAGAGGACTGTGTGTGTGTGTGTGTGACAGAGAGAGACAGAGCAAAAAGGGCTGCACTCTGAGCCATAGAGCTCCAGCAGTTCAGCAGTTCATGGAGTGGGCAGGAGAGAGAGAGAGAGAGAGAGAGAGAGAGAGAGAGAGAGAGAGAGAGAGAGATAGAGGAGGGGGAGGAGGGTGGAGTGGGCGATCTACGTGCCGTAAGAGAGCTGTGTGAACAGCTACTGGCTCTAATGAGAGCCTAGCTCTACCTCCATGACAAAACAACTCACTGTAATGATGTGGTGGGCTTCCCTGCCTGCCGCTGCTGGGTAGGGGGTCTCCTTCCAGTCAACACACTGCCTGGATAATCACAGGTCATCACACACACTCGCCTCGGCCTAACAAAGCACCCCAATCAACCTCCCATTACCTCGATTAAGGGCCCACTGTAACTGCATTACGCTGCCTCTCTGTGCCTTATCAACTCCACATCGCGTATGCAGTAATTACTGTACTAGCAGGACTTTTAAGGACTGGCACACTAAAGGGCACCAATGTGCATTTAAAGGCTTTGCGGGTTAGCGCAGGAACGCTATACTTAACTCATTTGTGGCCACTTTTTTTCCCCGTTGTGATTTTATGTACACACTTGTAACATGATCCATTAATATTCCTCACCTCAGTAAAACTCCATTTTATATCCGCACACTTTCATGTGGGAATTTATGTATTTATGTACAGAACAGGTTAAAAAAGGTAGCAGGGGACAGATACTATGTATGACGTACAAAGTATATTGTACAGAGATGTCTCTGGATTTCCTGAACGATGTTACATTATTACTTCATACTTATGAGCCATTATTGCTTGAGGAACATTGTTCTTAACCTGCTGAACCATTCCCTGATGGAATTACCAACTCCACCTGTCAGCTAGGACTCCCTCAATCACACAATGCTACGAAGCTGGGAGAGAAAGTCTAGTCATCGCTTCTTCTCAGACAAACTTTATGAACAACTCTGAACAGATCTGTTACATCAGCTAACAGATGTCTATATTTGCTGAGTGGTGAAGGGGAAAGGGAGAAATGGAGGGTCAGCCTACACACCCAGGAAAAGCAAGGTCAGTTTAAGACATCTGAAGCATCACCAGGGATCCAGGGATGGCACTCTCAAAGATGGCGGCAATGACAGCCTGTTATAGCAGCTGACCTGGGTACAGGAACAGTTCCAGCCTAACAAACTTCAGTGCGAATCAGATGCTGAAGTTTGTTGTCTTTATAAATATTATGTAGATCCATGTCAGTTATTGTGAGAGGCTAATGTAGGCATCGGTTAGCCTTATGACCACTGCTGTACAGCTAAGGGTATCCATTATATGCTAAGGTCTCATTTATCTTATAAGACTAGCGCACACTGTACAAAGCCACATAGTTGCAGAAGGGAATGTGTTGTTTTAAGGGAGTAGATGATGAAGCTTTTAAAGCCATGTGAGGATAGAATGTGAAGTTTTGGGTGAATGAATTTCATTAGTCTTTGACCGCCTCAATTCCTGTAATATATTCCTGAACAAAGTCCTTAATTTACAGCAATTACAAGTGTTTGACAATTTTGCCTATGCCTTCATTACAAAAGGAACCCTTTTAGATGATATTCAAATCATATCTGATTTAATTATGCCGTCTTGCATTTGGCACAGATTATTTCATTTAAATCTCCGATAGCTCATTCACGGCATGAAATATTAACTTGTTTTCATACTTTCCTTTTTCTCGCATTAAAAACAATGGGAAATTAATGTCACTCACCATTTACAATTCAAGGATTCAATTAATTGGAATACCGGGCTCGAAAATACAATCTTTTTATGCACTGTGTCGTGAAAAGGAGTGCTTTTTTATAATATAAACTCCTTTGTGCTTTTTGAAGTTCACCTAACAATAGTAGGCTGAGAGATTGGCAGCTGCATGGAGTTGTTAATGAGAAGTTTTGGCTTGACTTTCTGCGAGTTGCTGGCGAGATCTTTTATAATAACAGGCATTAAGGCTATACACTTGAGTGCATGGCTTTCCAGTCATTAACCTGCTGTCGACACCTGAGCGCCAGAGAGGACTCTGCAGCCCTCTTTACAAAGCAAGCCCACAGGTGAGTAGAGTGCACACACACACACACACACACAGTTCTCCCGCTTAATTTTCAGTCTCTCCTCTCCATTTCTTTGCACTGTTTCTGTGTAAAATTATTCTAGATCTCTTTTAATATTTGCAGATGTCAAACATACACTACATGTCCTAGAGTATGTTAACATTTCTTAGTGTTATTAGCCATAACATTAAAATGGCCTACTTGTATCTACCCTTATTGTTCATTTTTTGATCAGCTCCACTGAGAATAACCCACCAACCAAAAATATTTGGTAATATCCTACTGTGGGCAGAGTCCTGTGTTCACTGATGAAGGACTAGAGGACGACCAACTCAGAAGTGTGCAGAAACACACTGTCTTTAGGTTTTATGTCTACAAGGTGGACCAACAAGGTAGGAGTGTCTAAAAGTGTGGACAGTGAGTGAACACTATTTAAAAACTCACAGCAGCACTGCTGTGTCTGATCCACTTGTACCAACATAGCACACACTAGCTCCAGTCAGTGTCACTGCAGAGCTGAGAATTATCAACCACCCAATTTATACCTGCTCAATGGTGGTCCTCTGGTGGTCCTGATAATTGAAGCACAGGGCTGATCATGCAAAGCAACAGATGGACTTCAGTCTGTAATTATAGAACTAAAAGTGCACATGAACGGTAAGTTTTAAAGTTATGCCTGCTCAGTGTAATTAGTGAGTTCAGTTAATTTATGTCCGATTTTTACACAGGTATTGTAATGAGCGAGGACACTGCAATCATAGAAATGCAGAACAATAAAATGGCACTCTCCGGAGCAGGTGCAAATCAACTCAAGGACACTATGCTCAAAACCAAGCTAGAGGGTTATGAATCACCCACAGCACTGGGCCGGGGAGAGGTGGAACAACTGCACTCTCTGGAGTGTCAGCACTCCACCCAAATGTTATGATTAACAAAGTCATTTGTTCCTTTTTTAAAGTTATCTGCCTGTTATCTGCTGCAAAAAATAAAGCACATTCCCTATTAATACCCTGCATATAAAAAATCACTGAACGGCCAGGTGTCAACTGTACCCTTCAAGCCCTTAATTTGACCATTCTAGAACATCAGTAGCTATTAGAATGTCTTCATTGTTGGCACAACACATACCCTTGTACCTTTGTATATGTTTCTATAACATTTGTACATTTAAAACACAAACGGACCACTAGAAATGCTTTAAAACACTTTCGCTATCATCTTTCATTCAAACTTATCTCCTACAAAGTTACCATTTTGGAGATATGACAGAGATGATATATGACTGCTCTAATGTGGCCTCATTAAACATGCGCTAACTAATTAATGATTATGTTTGGTGGCCATGCTGTAATTATTTGAAGAGGCTGGAGAGGTTGTTACAGAGTTCAACATGTCCTCACTGATTCCTTAAGCCTACTTTAATACAGCATCACTAATACGTATGACATGCATTAAAATTTATTTAAATATGTCCTAATCCTTTGGTGAAGTTTGTGAGGTGCTTATTATCAAGAGGAGGAAATAAGATCTACACCAAGAGAATGCAGAGCAAAGTGAACTCAACAGGTACACGGACAGACATGATTATATATACACACACACACACACGCACAAACAGACGCACACTGACACAAATGATTTTCTAAAGAGCGAATGAGCGTTTTTGCTGCCGCTAATTGGAGCGTGGAAAAGACCATCAGCAATGCGTGAGGATGAGTGGCCACTGGGGGCAGAGCAGAGCGCTCCAGGGGACTGAGGGTCATTACACCACTAATGGAGCCATATGGCCTGCAAAACAAACAGAAAACAACCCCCCCCCCCCCACACACACACACACACACACACCACCACCCACCCCCCTCAATAATAAGGTCATGCAATGCCTTTGTATATTTGGCTTGAGACCAGCGGGAAGTTTGCGAGAAAGACGTGGCCACTTCAGCATGGTGTCTTTGGCTGGTAAATGGATTTATTTAGCAAGAGGTGCCCTCGGCAAAGGCAAAAGTTAAGTCCTACGGAGTGTCAGGGAGCAGGGAGCACTGCTGCAGATTGCAGGGCACTCAGTGTTTAGGGATGATGGATCAGCAGAGCTGTTTAGTCATGATGGCTCATAAACGGAGAAGAGGGGCATTAAGGGCACAAAACCCATAAGGTTGTTTTGGCCTAAAACCACTCAGGATAAAGTTTTATAACTGATTCATAAAAACGAGAAACTACAAATGACTTTATTTGCACAATGATAAACAATGGACATCATCCTCCAAGTCACCAACTGGCTTTAAACTCATGTTTTACAATAACAAATAAATTACACACCGGCACTGGTTATTTTTTACAGGAATAGCTCCAAAGTGTTTAAGACTGTCCATTTAGTTCCATTACCCATCACAAAACACGATTCAATCATCGCCTATGAATATGATTGGTTTCAAACTCCAAAATCCCAGGCCACTGCTTAGTCTTGATTCTCTTGGTGCTGTTTTCTTGTTTATTTTAGCAGTACGTATTGCACCTTTAGGAGTGAGAGATCAGAAAATGAAACAAGCTCAAAAACAGTATGTGTCTGTCAGCAGTCTGGAGTGAAAGAGCAGAGATGTGTTGTTTTCCCAAGAACGCCTACCATAATGCCATACCCAGAAGGAAAATCTGTCATAACATGAATACCAATGACTAATATCTACAGCCTTAGGAGGTAAAAAAAAAATAATAATTCAGCAAAACCGGCTTTCTACCTTGAGTCCTTGAGTTCTCTGTACTTGTCCCTGGCAGCTAGGTTGGACTTATGGTGAGCCATACACAGGTGTTGAGGTGCTGAGAACTGAGTGGTTTCACTCAAAAAAAAAGACAAAAATAATGAGCACTGACTGAATCAGGGTTAATATTGAATGACCACAGCCAGTCCTGACCCCTATTAGCCAAGTTCCGTTACCATTCACTGGCAGATTGCAGTTTCTAAATGGTCACTAAATATAGGCTGGCCTTATTTCAAATTATACTCCAAACACACACAAAGTTATTCTGTCATCACTGAGTTTTAACGCATTGCACTGACTGGTGTCAGCAGTTTTCTTAAGGAAAATCAATACACACATCAGGAACCTCTCCACGTCTGGCAAAAGTACAGTGCTCATGTCAAAGTCAGAGAACACCCTTCACTGGATCTGTCAAAACAGCCATTAAACAAAATGTACAGGTTTTTCATGAGATATTTGTGAGCACATAAATGAGGATCCACTGTAAAAGGCAATTGATAACTGAAATATGTTCACAAAACTGGTGTAATAATAATGATTAAAAGTGATGTACTGTCCCCATTTTAAGAATAATATGATTCAACTAAAAGTAAAAAGTAGTCACCGAATTAATTAATTAAGTCAGAGTAAAAAAGTACTAAGTGAAACAACTACTAAAGTACTGAGTAACTGCTGAGTAACCTCTTTGTTTAATAAACAGAACGTCAAATAATACACCTGAAGGCACACAAATAAAAAACAGCAATGAAAGAGCCGGAGAATATCTCTTAAACAATAAAAAACTATAATAAATGATTAATTAATTCATTGCCTGTAACCACTTATCCTATTTAGGGTGACGGTGGGTCCGAAGCCTACCCGGAATCACTGGGCGCCAGTCCTTCACAGGGCGACACACACTCACACCTAGTGACACCTTCCCACTTGGAGCACAATTAGAAAGACCTTTTTTAATCCCATGTTTTCTGACTTTGAAGCAGCATCCAAGAAACTTACTGGGTGGTCTCATAACATGTCCCATGTGAGTGTCACTTATGCTTCAGGTCTGAAAACACCCACCTTCCACTGTGAGAACACACCTCGGTATTGTGGGTCTGAAAGGACAAAGAGCTTTAAGAAGCTGTTACAGAGAAAAGGAAATAGACAAAAAACAATAACACAAAAAATATACAGGCTTCCCCCAGGAGTCCAGAACACAACATCACTGAATGTGCTTGGAAGTACCAGGTTTGTGACAAACAGAAAGTGCAATCAACTTCCTAAGACTTAATTTAGGAGGTGTGAAGAAAGATCCAGCTTTCTGCTTTCACTGCAGTGGCTTCAGAATTACTGTCAGTGCGGCTGACACTGATTATCTATCAGAAATTCACGTAAACACCTGTTAGAGCTTGGAGTTAGGTTTATGGTGAATTTTGGTGGTGTTGTAAGGGTTATGTTTATAGTTTATTAGTTTTAGGTTTGGGGCAGGTTCCTGGCTGATATTTAATGCTGTGTAGCCAATATAAATGAACGTAACCACCTACTGTTTTTAATATTTTGGAAGTGTAGAGATAGGTTACGGTTACGAATGGGAGCAGAGGAAATGTGCTCTGCATTTTTAGCAGAGCAAGCCGAGATTTGAATAGACACATTAAATTATGTACACACCACATGTAGGTGTAGTGTTATAATTCGTTATAAGTCTGTATTTCAGGATAGGGTGTCATCAGAAATTCATTTGCACGTCCCTGAATATATTTAGTACACATTTTGCTAACACCAATTATATGTACTACACACTGTACAATTCCTAGAAATGCTTTATGGTAAAATACCTAAAGTTGCCAGGCTGTAAATAGCTTGTACTTAATGAATTTGTAGCTAAAAATTCAACAGAGCTTGGGCTCTGAGTGGTAAATGTTACTGTACATAAGGCAATATTTGTCCACACAACACAGTCGTAGTGGACACAAGCTCGGACATGAAAGACTGGCCCTCTTTAAATTGGACCAAGCGGCAGCAGACAGACTTCCCAGTAGAACAGAACACAGAGCGGCGGTGGTTATTCACAAAGCGCCTGTGGCCTCCTTCTAATAGCCTGCTTCTCTCTGGACCTCAAGGCCTTTGATCCTAGTCTGGCTGATGCTGACCATCATTAGCAGCCCAATCCTCTCTGGCTTTATTGATGATGCTATTATTGCTACTTTGCTAGTTCCTTTGCTAGCTTCAGCTGACTTTCACATGAAAAGTATCTGTAGGGTTTTGTACACTTGGCTGCTTTGGCTTCAAGGACTTTTCGTATTCCGCTCTCGGGTTCTCACTGCTGCCTGCTCTCTTTCATAAACATTTCCTGCCTGTTCTAGCTAGATGCCAGCTCTTAGTATTCCAAACCTCTTTGTTCCACTCTGAATTGCGATAACCTCTTGACATGATTTTCAAATGGGGCCGTTCCACTTCTGGAGGGGCCGCTCTCCACTAATAGAGGATTTGAGGAGCAGCTGATCTGACATTGGCTTGATTTGGGGTTGCCATCACATTGTGGTTAAGGCAAATACTGTGCTGAAAGCTTTTTTTTTCCTGAGACTTTGTTGTAAATTCTTTACAGATATTTACAAACAATACATAAACAAGCTGGCCCTAAACTCGACATACCCACTGTATTCTGTGGTCAGATTTACCCTGAAGCTAAATCTTGGCCAAAGAAAAAAGATGTTTCTTACAAGGCCTCACACTCATGTTTTCGTTCTGTTCCTCCTTGTAGACAGTCTGTGTCCAAGGGGAACATATACGGACACAAAATTACCTTCATGCTGTAGGTAAAAATTTAATGAAGGTCAATCAAGATCATCACAACACTGCAATTCTCTTTTAATGCCACTGAATTTGACAGCTGTTGACAATGCAAGGTATTACTGAGATTTCAGAGCTCTTACAAAGATGTATCATCACTCATGAAACATCAGCCTAATGCTACAGCTCTATGTGCTCCACAGTTGAACACTGAGATGTATTTGGATTTGAGTGTATCCATAAATGATTGTTGTGTTGGGGTTTATAATAATTGTTTACAAAATCATTTCATTGTTGAAGGAATACTATGTATGAATTAGCATTTTTCCCTCCTGGGCTCCCCCTATTTGTTGCTGAATGTAATTCACATTTACAGTACCAGGAGCTGTTTGAATTTCAACAAGAGACAGACATGCTGTGTTTCAGAAAATCTGTTTTCTTGCCTCCAGAACAGTGACAAAAGCTTTTTTTTTTTTTAAATCTCCAGCTTGGAAAGCGTTATTGAAATCACACTTTTTCAGTGACTTAAAACACTATTTATGTGTGGACAGGAGGCAAAAACGCATTAAAAACATTTTTGAAAAGTTTTTAAAAATAAACAGATCTGTGTGGATGAGGTCTAAATACATATTAATACATATTTCTTGTGTTTCCAAACTATTTAGATGTCAATGTTTCCTAATGTTTCATTGTTGAGCCTATTTTAAAAAAATAGTGTGGACTACATCAAAAAAGCTAAATACTGCTCATATTATGCACTGGACTGTGTTATCACAAGCATAAATTATAAATGATAATCTGATATTCTAGCCATTACAATCCTGTAGCAACTGACAGAAAAGCACTTACCAGAAATTAAAAGTGCGCTAATATGGCTAAAGTTAGCAGGGGCTAGCACTGGCCCTCAATCATCAGTAATTCTCAAAAACCTGATTATAGCACTGTTGTTAACAAAGCTTGGGTTCCACTGACACAAAATGTAACGCTGGCCATTACAACCACACAGCAACTGCAGAAAATCACTTATTACTTGAATTGTTGTTTAATCCAGCTAAAGTTCACTAATCCGGCTAAAGTTAGCAGCCGAAAACCCTGGTTCAATGTTCAGAAATATTAAATAATAATAATCATAATAATAATAATAATAATAATACATTTCATTTATATAGCGCTTTTCAAGATAAATAAAGTTGCTTTACAAACATAAAAAATAATCAGAGAAACCAAAGTGTACAAAACATTAATTTTATAAAATGCAGTTGACTAAAATTAAATACAATACAAAAAACAGCAGTAGAAAAAGTGATTCTCAAAAACCTCATTATAACACTTTCATCAACAAAACGTGTCCCTAACAAAGCAACTCATGAAGAAAGTGCAACAACGTGTTATTACTTACTAGTCCAAAAGGAAGAAGACCACTGCAGAAACTGCACTATGTAACTTTTGGAGGAGGGTAGGAATGCACCCCAACTCCCTTGCCCTCCCCACTGATTCCAATACAGTGCTGTAAAAAATAAAACCAGGGGGAGCCCCAAACAAGCAAAAAAAACCAAATCTTACCTAGTGTTCTTTTAAGTACTTTAACATTCAATACACGTTTCCGAGCACATTTCTGAGTTCTTCCAGATGGCTTCTAGATACGGTCCACATATCACTCCTGGAACTTGCGACCTCTCCCCATGCTGATTGGGTGTAATGAACAGGAGGCATGGGCACAGGGGTTCTCCATAATAGAGAGAGTGACAGGAGAGCTCTCTCCTTAGCGCTAGCGCCTCATCTCAGCATCTCCATTAGAACCTCTACCTCCACAAGGTATCTCCAGGCCAAAGAGGGGAGAAAGCAGCCAAGAAGGGTTCTTAATATTCCCATGCAGATTGAGAGGTTTTGGGTATTAGTTGGGAAGAACTTTGATGTGGCATTAGTCATGCGGTGCCACTGCACACTAAATAAATATATAAATAAAAATATACACACCATCTATTTTTATCTCCACATTACTGGCTCCTCATGTGCATGCAGCACTCGAGAGGGAGAAGAGGAAAAGAGAAATATATATATAAATATATATATATAAAAACACACACACACTCCCTTCGTTTCTGTCCTCTCCTCTTTTCAGGAATGCGTTGGGCCAGCTGGTGAGTTTTTGATGTGTGTTTCGCTTTAATACAGACTCTGGCTTGTCTCCTGTTTGAGCCTCTCTCTCTCTCTCTCTTTCTCTCTCTCTCTCAACGCCCAGCTCTGAGGCAAAATCCTTCTGGGTCCCAATTAAGACTCAAAGCTGCTGTTCTCTGTATGATAACAACACCAAGCGCTGACAACATGCTACCTGTCAACGAGAGCATCAACAGCCGCCATCTGTTCCTGGGCAAATTGTCTTCATTACACACAAACTCCACAATGCAGTTCATACACACAAACACACACATACTCTGAGAAGAGCATTATACTCTGAAAATACTCCAATTACACACTTCCCTTGGTCAAAGCGAACAGCCCAGTATTAATACCCAGCGTCTCCCTTCATGTTGTTTGTGTTCTGATTTGGATGCTTATTTAAAAGGACAGTTTCCCACTCAAAGAATTCAGGATCATGGACTATGAAAAAAAAACACACGACAGGTCCTTCTTTGCGATTGGTAAAACAACAACTAATTAAAATACAGCCTGGCATCGAAGGTAACCACAGTTGCACCCTCACACCCCTGTTACTTGTAATAGCTTTCGCAGTTGGAGCAAATTATCCTGAGGAGCTGATAATAGATTTTCTTCTCTAATTAAAACTGATCCCCCCCCACCCCCACCCCTCTCTGGTCTATTAATCAGAGTACGAAAATGCTTTGTAAGGAAATATAGGAGAGCAGTGGGTTCTAAATGAGAAGAATGCTCTCAATTCACCTGATGTGGAGATGCTCAGAGAGGGCAGCCAAATACTTTTAGCCTCTGCCTAACTAAACAAATTATTTTCAGCAGAATTCATTTGTTTCATTTTAGCCATCTCCTGTACCCAACTTTCCTATTCAGGTTCGGAAAAGTGGAGCACATTACTGACAAATGAAATGGAATAATAACAGATCCATTTAAGTGTGAAGGCCAAAAAACAGCTCGATCGTAACATTCAAATGCAGTAAATAATGTGATATATTCCATTTTAATTTTTATGTTTATCTTTGCTTCTCTCTCCCATTTACACACATCCACTTGAAACCTCTGCTGCGGTGTATACTGTAAAAGCTTGAAAAATATGAGCTGTGATCGGCGAGCAAGGGCTTTCAGAAGCCTCAGCTCATATATATGTAGACAGCTGCTGCTTTTGAGAATCTCTTTTGAAAACGCTATATGACACACAAACACTAAACACTATATGACACACAAACACTATATATATATATATATATATATATATATATATATATATATATATATATATATATATATATATATAAAATTGGTTTGTGTTACAGTTGAGTATATGATCTGTCTGTAGTGGCCCTACAGCATTTGGCAGGCACTAACAGTTCTAGAGCAATCATGTTACAAATGTAAGTAAATTGAGACTTGCCCAAATACTCTTATTGGTATGGCAGTGTGATTACACTGGCCAACACCAACCAAATTTACTGGCCTCTAAACATATGTGTTTATATGTGTCCCCCTGTAACATACACCATAGTATTTACAGGACCTGAAGGTGGAAACAGGCCAGGGCATGGCACCACAGGTCTAAAGGCCTCCTATAATGAAAGCCTACTTTGTCCCAGATTTTTAGATGGCACCTGACTTCAACACAGCTCTCTGCTAAACTGCACTGTGAATTATTACCGGTGAACAGGTTCACTGTATTTTGATGGACATTGGAAGTCTTAAAATTTCTTTCAGCAAAAGCCTTGTTTGAGATATCTGAGTATGTTCAGAGTGGTGGAATAATTGAGGAAAACACGTGAGAATAATATCTGGGTGAAAAGCCCCCTTGATGTAGGAGCTAAATTCTCCCCTGGGAGCTGGCAAGATTAGCTGGAACAGCTGGAAGCGTGCAGCTAGCAAGCATTTCTCATTCAGTTTGTTGGCATTCAAACATATCTCACGGTTCACTGATGTATTCTGCAAGCTATGCAGCCAAATCAAAAAATATAAAACATTCATAATTAGCAATGATAAGGGTGTTGCTAGTTAGCTAATAGTTCAAATTAGCATCAGACATCTTACGGTGTAATAAACACCAACAATCAAAATATCTAAATTATTAATGAAAAGATACTAAATGAAATGTCATTATTTTATTATAAAATACCATTTACCTTAACAACCAGTCTTTATCTATAACCAATTTATAAGACAATCGCTATATACAAAACAAGATCACAAGAAATCCATGGTGCAAGTTGGAAAAGTGAACATCTCATTTACCAATATAATGGATTTAATTCAATATTTCCCTTATGCATGTTTTGATACAACCTGTGTTACTCAATTTGAATACATGAAAGAAGGGCTGCCAAATAATTTAAATATATAGTAATTAATCAAATTAGAGTCCCACTCAGATTGACTGCCTCTGAGGAGTTTGGTGTGTGTTCCCTGTATCTGCCTGGGTTTCCTCTGGGTGCTCTGGTTTCCTCCCATGGTACAAAAACACATTGGTAAGTGGATTGGACACTCAAAACTGTGCATATGTGTGTGTGTATGTCGCCTTGTGAAGGACTGGCACCCCCACCAGCACCCACCATGACCCTGAATTGGATAAACGGTTACAGACAAGGAATGAATGATGAACAATCAAAATAGTTTTTGTATTTATTCACAATAAACTGTAGATGTCTCTTTTTAGTTCTAGTTTAAAAATACATCGTCATATTTTATAGCAATATGAGTACACAAAATGCAATGTACAGTATATTCATGATTCAATTTGACCCTGAACATAAGTCACATAAACACAGGGTAAAATGGAAACACCTATTATACATTTTGTTTACAGTGGAAATTTCTCTACAGTTATCCCATAAACACTGTCCAGTGAAGTCTGCCAACGTTGTTCTAAAAGGCTAACATCACTGATACTGCTGACAACTGTGTGTTTTGTTTATGAATTAAGTTTTGGATTTGATATACTGCATTGTCTGTTAATAAATTTTATCAACGAAAAACTGCCGTTTTAAAGCTGTATTTCAACAGGAGGGTTACAGTTGTTATAGCAACAGTGTGTGAGCAGCAGCTTCAGGTTGAGGGTTTGCAGGGTCATTCTAGGGAAATGTGTTAAATAGCATTTAGAAAAGTAGTTGTGGTAATGTATAGCTTTAGCACATTTTTAAGATCTAATCTCTGACACCACTATACGTCCATTTCAAGGACCTTTAAACCCTTTTAAGACATGAAGAAAACACTGGTCTCTAGACTTTAGCATTATTTTCCCTCTTGCCATATCTCAGAGTGTCTAATAGCACAGGGGACTGTGTGTGTGTGTGTGTGTGTGTGCCGGGGTTTGTGTGTGTGTGATCTGAAGAACACAGGTCCCTTTCAAGGCAGAAACACGTGAAATAACATCAACAGTAGGCGACTGAAGTAGCATCATCTATGGTTTGAGGTGTGTAGCAGATCTGACGGCATCATGTGACACCTCTCTATGTGTATGTAGCCTGCATAGAAAATGAGAGAGAGAGAGAGAGAGAGAGAGGGAGGGAAAGAGAGAGAGAGAATGAATGAAATAGGTACACGCTGACATGCATTCACTGTCTCTTAGTCATCTGTGCACCCACTCAGCCAGAGAACGAAGCGTTTCCGGAGCAGTTACAGCAGTGGAAGCCTTCATCTGGAGCACAGGGAGGGAGTGTGATAAATGTGTTGACATGTGTCATCTGGTGGAGGCATGTATTTGCAAAAGGCCTGGATCTCCAATTCTATACCATTACAGCCTTAGTATTTTCATCCTACTCCCACTAATGGTGTTCTCCCTCAGACAGTGTCCATTAAAAGAGGAGCCACAACGGCAACAGAAAACTGTCAGCTCAGGAATAGATCGCCGTAGTCCCGTGGGAAGACACTGCAGAGAAAGTAGCTGACAATTTCTGTCTGACTTCAGTTTGAACTGGGTCTTTTCTGCTGTTAATAGCTTTTTTTGATGATCTGTGAGACTCATATATGTTTTTTTTTTGCCAGCTTTCTTGTCAAAGGAGAGATCTTCCCCGCCCAACAAATGTCATTAACAGACGATGTATAGAAGCTCTCTTCATGTGGTGTGTGGGTTGTAAAAGAACATTATATAATGTTATGCTAATGAGGTCTTTTTAAGTTTCTCTGCTGTACTTGTATCCCCAGTAATGCGAAGAGTGAAACAATGATCGCAAATTAGGAAGGGATTCCACCTTAAATCATCTATATGAGCTCCTCCAGTGATGGCTGACTGATTGGAGTGGCTCAGCATCATGAGGCAGAGCTAATGAAGGAATGAAGAAGCAGGGTGAAGCTTCTATACAAGCCTATAAAATCATAACAGAGGGGAAATTATGAATACAATTAGATGAGATGATAATAAATTCAACAATGCAATAAGTTATGTAAGATTAAAAGAATCATTTGCATGCTTCAGTTGAGTGCTTTCTGGAAATAAAAAGGCTTTATTTAAATAATTTAAAAAACACCCTGCTGAAAAGATGCCAGTATTCTCACTCGTTTCACAACAGCAAATGAAGCAAAAATTACGGTGCACATCGGAAATGTGAATCAAGAATCTAATGGCTACATTACTCCCCATTTTCAAGATTGCTTCACATAGATAGCATCCTTTTATATCTAGAATAGCAGGGGTATCACCATTAATCAACCTCTATTCACTCAAGTAAACGTTTATAATTTACCCGTTGTGTTCTCTCTGTGTCGACGTGGGGTTCCTCTATGTGATTTGTTTTCCTCCCAGAGACCAAAAACTCATGTGGTGTACTGACTGTGTGAAATTGTTCACAGGTGTGTGTGTGTGTGATGCCCTATGATGGGTCCAGCACCCTCAGCAGGCGCATCCCTTCCATGTGGTCACTGATTCCGGGTAGGCTCTGGACATACCACAACCCTGATGGAAAGATGGATGAATGAACTTACCCATCTCTCTATCTTAAGTGACCTCATTCGATGCGCAGACAGTAAAAAATGTAGCCATTTACACCTGGAAGGTCTCGGATGTCTACTTAAGCCACCAAGCGGATGAGATTTTATGACTCCAGCAGGTACGAAGCGAGAATGCACACATATGTTACATCAGTCTCTTGCTGAGCAAAAGTGTCCTCTAAGCTAGTGTATGTGTAGATGTACAAGACGATATAAATCACATACACTGCTACCACAACAGTACAAACAAACAAGAGAGGAGGCAAAGTAAGAAGCTACCACAATGTTGCTGCCTTGTCTCAGCGGGTGTTTGTCGCTGTATACATAAGAGGCAAACGTGAAAAGAAAAATCCTCTCCAGGATTTCATTCCACCTGCATGGCTTCCTTAATCACCGCAAACTAGCCTCATACATGTATTAGTGGTGACAAGTTAATGCATTAATAACTTCTTAAAGCTGCTTTCACACTGAACACGGTATGTGCTGCACTCGCCGCTCATGTCCGTGCAAGCTGCTGTCGGTGACAGTTTTGCGCACGCCAGTTGGGCACCCTCTGCTGCGAGGGAGGGTCAATTCAAAGAGGGAAATTTAGGAAACTACTAGACACACCCACTGTTTCTCCTATTGGCCACGCTGAGACCCTGCTGATTGGCACTTGAAATTTATAGGACCATGTGCATCTGTCAAGATGGACCCATTTCAAAGTGAAATGGTGAAAATAATGTGTTTTTCAGTGCAGCTGTGAATTGACTGCAGTCAAGTTTTAACTGCACGTATTTTTTAACACTGTTAAAGAATTTTTGTGTTTTATCCCTGTGATTGATCCACAGACCATGGCTAATTATGCATGCCTATCTGTACATTGTCTAGAGACAGTAGGGGCCTATCCGTATTCCACTGGCATCCAGGACTCTGCTTTCCACATGGGCGTTTCTCTGCTGTTATGGAAATTAATTCAACAATCTGCCGGCCATGAACAAGAACCAGACAAAGTGTGGTATGCTCTATTATCACAAAGTATAATCAACTTGCTTATGGTTAAACAATCAATTATTTGTAAAATTATTCTTAGAATTGCTGCTCCTTCTTGTTTAAAGGAGCCAGTTGAGGTGGTTCTTGTATCTGATAAGGATGCCTCGTGGACACCTCCCATTGGAGGTATACCAGGTATGGACAACTGGAAGGAGGCCCCGGGGTAGATCCAGGACCCGCTGGAGGGATTACATCTCCCAGCTGACCTGGGAAAGCCTGGAGACCCCCCCAGGGGGAACTGGTGGAATTTGTGGGAGACAGAGATAACTTCGCTTGCCCTGTTTCTACCATGACACTGAAATGGATTGAGCGGAAAAGAAAGATATTGTGTACATCTCCACTCACCATACAGGTGTACTTGGTTGTTCAACA